>NC_053496.1:119989111-120289111 GCF_905171775.1 Rana temporaria
GGCAGCATCCAACCCACCAATAAGGCTTACAGTAGAATCCAATTAAGTTTTTTTTTTCAGGCTTACAGAGGATTGGTCCTAATTTTCTTTCTTAGAGGTGGAGAGAAATTTCTTTCTGAAACCCTTTATAAACCAAAAAAGCCCTCTAAAGCAGTAATGGACAAAGTAAATGAATGAATGACTTGTATAGCGCTACACATGCAAACTGAATTGCCTCTAGGCGCTTTATGCAGCCAGTGTCTTCCTGGCTGGTGTGGTCATTTACCCCGTAGAATCTCGACATGCTTGGGACACACAGTTGTACACACATATGTACATATATACTGGGCCAATTTGGACAGGATCCAATTAACCTACCAGCATGTCTTTGGAGTGTGGGAGGAAACCTGATTACCTGGAGGAAACCCATGCAGACACAGGGAGAACATGCAAACTCCAGACAGTTGGTGTCGTGGTCGGGATTTGAACCAGCGGCCCTTTTGCTGCTAGGTGAAAGTGCTAACCACTACACCACTGTGCTGAAATTAAATTCCACATGGTGAAGCGTGGAATAACAATCGATCTAACCACATAACATGAGGGGAAACAGTGGAATATATCAAGGCAAAACAGAACAATAAACATTAATGCCTCGTACACACAAACAGTTTTCCCGTCGGGAAAACTGCCATAACAGCTTTTGGCCGGGAAAACTGTCCGTGTGTATGCTCCATGGCAGTCTTCATGACAGGAAAACTGCCGGGAATCGCGGCAAGACAAATGAGAGCATGTTCTCTTTTTTCCTGCCGCGATTCCCGGCAGTCTTTTTCCCGGCAGTTTCCCTATGGGAAACTGCGGTGAGAGCTTTGGCCAGGAATCCCAGCCATGTGTATGCTCCACCGCAGTTTTCCCGACGGGAAAACCACTGGTGTGTACACGGGCAAAGTGACCAAGCAGGTTCTCGGTTTTTCCCCCAGGATTCCTGGCGGACTTTTACCGCCGGGAATCCCGATTGTGTGTATGGGGCATTACAAAGCAAGTTGCTTGTGGCAGTTACTAGAATTGTAGCCCATCCAGAGGCAATAAATGAGGTTGGACATGTCCAAATTGTGATAACAGTAGGAGTAGCTTAAAGGGTAGCTTAAAGGGGCATTGTTAAATAAAACCTGAGCCCACATATCTGCAATAAAGGGGCATTGTTAAATAAAACCTGAGCCACTTTCCTTGTACCTACTGTAACTGTCCGCCTGTCACTTTAAATCTTTGTTCAGCACTGACTGGCAGGTGGAACCTTTATTGCCTTACTTGTGTTCCCCTGGGGAATGTTTTAATCACCAGACACTTCCTCCTTCCTTTAGTTTGGGAGAAAGGGGGCCCTCATTGTTTCAGCATTCACTCAGAGGCAAGGCTAGCCAGCAGTACCTCGTGGGAAGGTGATGGTTTATGGAAGTTTTCTAAAGTTTAAAGTTTGCACCGCATGGCAAGCGGAGCAAAGTATGCAGTAAAGGTGAATATATAAAAAATAGTGCAGCGCAATATCAAAGAATAAAATAATACATCATGACATAAAAGTTCATGTATAAGTCAGAAAGGAAAGAGTCCATCAGTGCATGTGTGAAGCACAAACCATCGGCGTAGTAGGACGTACAAGTAGGTGACACAAATCCCTCCACCACATAGAGATTGGCCTCTCACTTCCTTTAATTGACCTACAATAGGTCACACAGCTGAACTCACAAACGGAGTGACAAGGGATATCCTGCTCCAGCTAAAAATCATCCGTCACAGCAGTGGTGGACCCACACAAACAATATAAATCTAGGCTGCTGTTGAACTCCACCGTACATATAAATAAAAAAGAGGCAATCTAGTGCTCTCGGAATAAAAAGTTTTAATGGCAGAATAAAGGACAAAAAAATACTCACAATAAATGGCACTCTCTAAGCTAGTGCCAGCAGCGAGAACATGTACTAGTTTCAAACCAGTGCAGTGGCCGCGGGTGATGTCAGACGTGACTCCTCCCCCTGTACGCGTTACATCCGTGGGTAGGACTTCCTCAGCGTGGGGATGGATGACCATTGCAGTAAAGGTGCACTGTCATTGTCAGTATATGCTATTTAGTAGGGGTGTCGAATTTAATCGTTGCATCGCGATTCGGGTGTCCCCGATGCGGCACCGATGCATGTGATCGTAATAATCGATGTCTAGCCCCGCCCCCTCCCGGAAGAGCGCTCCGTGCAGCCGTTACCTAATTTCCTTTTTTTTCTATGCCGCGCTCATGTGACTGCCGGTCTGCCTCTCTCCTCTGAGCTCTCACGTCCCTCCTGCATCAGCCCCGATTCAGAGGCTGTGATTGGATGACTCGCACAGCTCCGCCCCGAAATGCATTGTGGGGACTGTAGTATGATAGTGAGGAAACTATAGCGGCAGAACTGCTCCAGTCTTGTATCTTATTCCTCCTATCCTGACGTCACGTGTTCCCGCCCCCTGTGATCCCTGGATGGAGTTCCCGAGCAGGAAATCACACAACGTGCTCTCAGCTCAGCTCTATGAAATGGCACAACATAGTATCAGTGAGAGGAATGCCAACAGAGACCCGGATGTGGAGGATCCAGCGGGTGAGTGAGTGGTGGAGGTGCCAGCGGCGGCCACATGTGGGGTTAAATGCCCTCACCAGCTAATAGTCACACGGCACCATGATGCATGCGCAGCGACACCTAGTGACGAAGGACAGAACATGGCGGAAACCCAGTGAGTGAGCGAGCAGTGCGGGTTAAATGGAGAAGGTGGTGGGAGGGGGCGGTGATAGAGAGCGAGGGGGAAGTGTATAGAGGAGAGCAGACGCCGGGAGTGGCCGCACTGACACATACATACGCATGACCTGTGGAGATCGGATCACATTTCATCCTGTACACAACTATTGAGTCACCAGCCTGGAATGTGAGGACTGTGTGCATCACTCATAGATCACACACATAGGTGATACATTCAAGCCATAGCATTGTATAATCAGGATTGTCCCAGCTATGCCAACCCCCCCCCCCCCCATCCCCTTCCAATGTATAGATAAGATCACACAAAGTGCAACCCACTATTCCCAACACACACATTGCTGTATAGATGTCTGTCTCTGTAAGTATCACAGAGAGTAATGTCACCGCCAGCACACCAAGATGATTTCAAAGCTTTAACCATCTCAGCCCCACAAGGATTTACCCCCTTAATGACCAGGCCATTTTTTGTGTTACTTTAGGGGTGCCGAATTGGCGGGCCGTTCCGGGCAGTCACATGAGCGCGGCATATACAAACACTGAGATCATCTCCTGTACTATGTCTGCAGTCTCTGATCATCTCCTGTACTATGTCTGCAGTCTCTGATCATCTCCTGTACTATGTTTGCAGTCTCTGATCATCTCCTGTACTATGTCTGCAGTCTCTGATCATCTCCTGTAGCATGTCTGCAGTCTCTGATCATCTCCTGTAACATGTCTGCAGTCTCTGATCATCTTCTGTATTATGTCTGCAGTCTCTGATCATCTCCTGTATTATGTCTGCAGTCTCTGATCATCTCCTGTATAATGTCTGCAGTCTCTGATCATCTCCTGTATTATGTCTGCAGTCTCTGATCATCTCCTGTACTATGTCTGCAGTCTCTGATCATCTCCTGTAGCGTGTCTGCAGTCTCTGATCATCTCCTGTACCAAGTGCAGTCTCTGATCATCTTCTTTAGTATTTTGGGGGGAGAGCCATGCGCACTTGCACTGCAATCGTGATGCATCGTGATGCATCGCGGAATCGAATCGTGGACTTGATAATCGTAATCGCATCGAATTGTGAGACCGGTGAAGATTTAGGTATAAATTGTGTCCATGCTGTTAGTTAAAAGATAGTCATGTTTCCCTAGATGTTTAAAGCGGAGTTCCACCCAAAAGTGGAACTTCTGCTTAATCCACTCCTCGTCCCCTTACTTGCCACATTTGGCATGTAATTTCTTTGGGGGGGAGTGGGGGCTTCAGGAGGAGTGGGACATCCTGTCCCACTTTCTCCTTCTGCCGAGGGGCTGCTAAGGCAGGAGGGCCACGAGGCGGAAAAGAGACCCCAAAAAATGGCTTCTGACCCTTAAGTATCCTTCCCCAGCATGCCCAGCGGGAGACCACTCCCACTGGGCTGTTCGTGGAGAAAGACACCCAATACACCCTGACCTGCTTGAGTTCCAACATTGGCCTATGGTGGTAACGCCACCCATAGGCAAACAAAGGGAAATCCCTCCAAGCACAGCGAAAGCTGATTTAGCCTTAATTAACAAAGTCTGAGCTAATTATCAGCTCAGACACACACTAAATTTGAACATAGCGCCTAGTCATCAGGAGCAGGGTGCTACACTAATATGTGTTATAAATCCTCTCCACTCTGTCTAAAGCAAAAAAAAAATGTTTTGCATTTAGTTACACATTACAATTTATCAGCAGGTCAAAATACTATCATATAATAGTGTCATAAGTTCTGCAATCCTAGGGGGAATGCTGGAGATGGTCATTCTAATATTGCTCATTATATAGACTGACATGTCTAAAATGACAAGGTTTAACAGCTACCTTTAAAATGCCTGGTCCCCTCATTAATGTAGATAGCCTTTGTAATAAGCCTGGGGAAGAACATAATGTCAGTATAATGGACTGCTATGTCCAATGTGTGGGTCTCCGTTACTATACTGGATGGACACCACATAATTAACTGATTGAAAAAGAGGGACCTTTTTTGGCTCTTTTGTGATGCACATGAAAAGGTTGACAACAGGGCTGATGGAATATACTGACACCAGAAACTGATAGTACTTTTTCAATCCAATTGACATTTAAATTACACCTTTACAGAAACCAGAGGCTAGGCTGGAAATATATATAATGACACCCAAATAGTAAGTTTTAAAAAGCATTTATGTCTGGTATTACAGATTTACAACACAATATATACAGTATACTAACTAATACTGAAGGTTGGCAACATGTCTTTATACACCCAATAACTAAATGTGGGTTCACAGTTAATGTGCAATTTTTATAATAAGAATACCTTGAGTTGTTGTAATGGAGGTCCCCGATCAGGCACTTCCTGTTGTTGCGGTGACCAGGGCAGGACTTAGGGTGGTGGGGGCCCCTGGGCTTGAGTGTTGAAGGGGCCCCCTGGAGCCAAGAATTGGGGGGGGGGATCGAAGTTGTTGAGCGGGGGGGTGCGCATTAAAGTTGTTGAGCAGGGGGGGCGCATTAAAGTTGTTGAGCGGGGGGGGTGCGCATTAAAGTTGTTGAGCGGGGGGGTTCCTCTCACCTGTGCACGGAATGTGTCGGCTCTCTTCCCTTCAGCAGACATCCGCACACCGCTCCGGTTCCTCCTGGGGGGAGGTTTTGCAGTTGTTGAGCGGGGGGGAGTGCCTCTCACCTGTGCCGACGACCGGGGCCACAGACTGTCATTAGCCCGGCTGTCGGCTTTCTTCCCTTCAGCAGCCACAGTCCTCCACACACCGCTCCGGTTCCTCCTGCTTCCGTGCTGCCTCCTCTTGCAGTGCGGGAAAATTAACCCTTTCGCGGGACTGCGGGAAGAAGCTGTCTGTGCGTGTTGGGAGGTATGCGCAGGGCCGCATCAGGAATTTTGGGGCCCTTACACAGCTTAAGGCATGGGCCCCCTGAAGCAGAGAACCGGGGGGGGGGTGCTGCCGCCTGAAATTGAGAAGCGGGGGGGCTGCCGCAAATTGAGAAGGGGGGGGGCCTTTACAAAAAAAAGAAATAGAGAAAAATATACATAAAAAAAAGGAGGTTGCCATCCGGGGCCCTGGGGACCTCAGGGCCTTTTAATAAAAAATAAAAAAATATAAACAAAAATAATAGAATAAACATTTATTGAAAAAAAGGGGGGGGGTTGCCACATGGGACCCTGGGGACCTATAAACTCTTTGATAAAAAAAATATATATATATATATATATATATATATATATATATATATATATAAAAATTTAATTTTTTTTATAAAAAAAAAAAAGGGGGGTTGCCATCCGGGGGCCCTGGAGACCTCTGGGCCCTTTAATAATAATAATAATAATAATAATAATAAAAAATATATATATATATATAAAATATATATAAAAACATTTTTTTTTACAAAAAATAAATAAAAAAAGGAGGGGTTGCAGTCCAGGGCCCTGGGGGCCTCCAGGCCCTTAAGGGGGTTGCCATCTGGGGCCCCCTATTGGGCGGGGCCCATGGGTTTAAGCCCAGTCAAGCCCAATGGTAAGTCAGGCCCTGGCGGTGACAGTTTTCTCCCAATTGTGCTCCTGCCATTGTCCCTCTGTCCCATGTACAGTATCTCTAATGGAGACTACAAGCAGATGTGCCAACACACATTGCCCAGACCTGGCCTATCATTGTCACTGTCAGGGAGCCGGTCCAGAGCAATGAATAGTGATGATGTTGCAATGTCAACAATATTGTGTGATACTAAACAATATACAGCAGAGATATGCAATTAGCGGACCTCCAGCTGTTGCAGAACTACACTTCCCATGAGGCATAGCAATACTCTGACAGCCACAAGCATTAAACCCAAAGGCAGAGGCATGCTGGGACTTGTAGTTTTGCAACAGCTGGAGGTCCGCTAATTGCATATCCCTGATATACAGTATAACATGATCTGCATTAATGCATACATACATAGATACATGAACAACAAAATTTAATTGATAATGCTTCTAAATGTCCATAAATCTCAAGTGCCAATAAAGTGACTAATAAGGTAAATACATGTGTAAAAAAGTCCTAGTGGTAACAATTTGAAACCACAGGTGCATCTAAACGAAAGGTTCTCTACTTCTTGCACATTCCGAATGGCGAATAACAATGATTGGTGTCTCTTTTTATAGTGTATGTGACACCATAGTGCTCACAGGCCTCTCACCTTACTACTGTAAGGCAACAACATTAGGTGTAAATATCTCTCATAGGGGATCCTTGTTACCCCTGCTGAAATTTACACTAGTTCCTCCTGCTGACTTGTACACCGCTACATGACATATGAGCCACTGGAGGAAACCATTGTGTACTATGGGAGAAACAAAAATTCAACTCTTTTGGCCAGTCAAATATTTGCGGTAGCCAGGGAGAAGCATCACTGTGCCATTTTAAAGTATTGTCCACTGTGACCCTGCAAACTCTCAAAATGACCGTGCCTGAAGGAGACATTTTTTTACTGTCTGCTTCCCAGCTCCACACCCAGTTTCTTTCCCGTAGCAGCACAAGGTAGGGGAGGGTGCACTGTGATGTAAGGAAGGGTGGGGGACTTTTGACTACTGATGGTGGGGGGGGGGGGCTCTTGACATCTGATTTAAGGAGGATGTGCTCTAGATATCTAGTCTCATAGATACAACCAGCCCTTTGAAGGTAACCATAATGCTGATGCAGGCCCACTATGAAATTGAGTTTGACATCCCTGATTTATATTATTAATGTTTCTATCAGTTTTCTTATACAGTAGCTTTGAATGATTATACCATACCCCCAAAACCACACATTTACTGAAAGCACAGGACCCGTAGAAATCTGCAGCTCACATGTCATGGGTGATAGGACAAGAATGACCAAACAAGATGGCTGAAGACTCTGGACCTGAAGAAAACTGGGAAAAGATGTCAGCAGCAGTGAAGGAAAGACAGAAGAGAGTGCAGATGTTACAATGCTGGAGGAGGGCACTTGGGAGGTAAATGTGCCAACATGTGGCAGATCATGTCAGAGCCTCCAGCAAGGAAAATGGTAAGTAGTACAGTTGTGACATCACCAAATCTCACTCCAAATCTCCAGAGACTAGCAGTGACAGACAAGTACTCATGATATACAACTACAAGGCTATATGTGCAGGAATGCTTAGGCACACTCACATACAAGTAGGTGTGCTGATTTTTTTAGAAGGGATTCAAAACAAAAGGTGTATTTTTTAAATCGCTGCGTAAACTGTTGACGCTATATAAATCGTGTATAATAATAAGACACCACATAGGTACAATAAACACTTCTGCATGTTCACTACAACACAGAAAATCCTTGAATTTGGTTCCACTATAATAGTTTTGGAATAGTTATGGTAATGTGCTGAAACCATTATGAAACCATATCTAAATTACAAAGAAATAACTGCACGAAGGAAACACCACACCTGTAATATTTGTTTTCCCAGCGATGTAGCTATACAGCATTCCTGTAAAACACAGAGCTAGACTGGCCTATAATACAACGGTGGAACGTGTAGATTTAAAAATAACTTTTTTACTTACATGTGCATGTATTATTTACATTTCCAACAATCACAAAGTCATTTGTAGAAAGCTATTTGAAGCTGTCACAATGAGTTTGTAAACTCATCCAACATAATGCTAAGACTGATCCAATCAATACAATCACAGAAAAAAAGTGGGAGGACAGAGATCTGAGTATGCATGTTAGAATAATGTTACCTAACCTGATTTTATTTAGAATCCTAAATGTGAGAGTGTCATTATATTGTGATCCCCAAATGTCAACTGAGCCTGCATTTACATTATTGTGGTACTTTAAAGCCTCAGTTTAGTCAAAGCATTCTTTTAATAAATAAGCACAGGGGACGTACTTACAATCAATGCAAAGTTTCCCTTGTGCTGTTGGCTGCGGAGTTATTTGAAATTCTTAGTCCTCTGATTCCCCTACCCCCGCAGAGATAATCTTCTGGTGTTATGGGGGTTAATACGAGCTGATGGATCAGTCATATGCACTTGTCAAGTGTGCCGACTATGCCCGCCCTTTGTGTCCCCCTCCTCCATTTACAGAAATTGTACTATAGCTTCCATCTATGAACGGAGGAGGCTGATCTTTCATTCTTCCATCCATCCTTCATAGAGTGCTTTTCATTCCTGGAAGATTACTACTGCAGGGGTGGGGGAATCAGAGGACTGAAGATTTCAGCTAAATCCCCAGGCAGCAGCATGTTGGCAGGTGCCAACTGTTAATTTCATTCTATTATGTGTGTCAATGCACCAGGAATATTGGGGTTAACTGAATGCAATGGTGAGTTAGCCAGAGGCTAGGTCATGCCCTGCTAGGTCAAGGCCTGCTAGAGGATTATGAAAGCATAGGATGTAGCGCCTGTTGGGCTTGGAAGTCATGGGAAGTATAAGACCCCTATAGGCGCTAAAATGTAGAAATGCAACATTGCGTGCAGTTTACCTGAGACAGGACCAGAGTAAGTGCCGGTTCACACAGGGGCAACCCGACTTAAAGCGCGACTTTGCAAGGCAATTGGGAGGCGACTTCAGCGCAAATTCAGCACAACTTCCGCGTGACTTTGAGCAACTTACAACGCGACTTGAAGTTGCCTCCAGGACAGGCGACTTTGGCTGTGGCCAATCACAGAATAATTAGCTCTGTGGGAGGGAGGGGTTTGCATGGGTAAACTATTTTCTCTTCCTGTAAAGTTGCTTCAGTTAAGATGGAGATCCGACTTTGGAGGCAACTTCCACTGAAACCTATGGGTACAAGTTGCCTAGAAGTCGCCTTGAAGTAATACAGGAACCTTTTCTGAAGTCGGAGCAACTTCAGTAGTGTACATTAAGGGCCAGATTCACAAAGACTTACGACGGCGTATCTCCAGATACACCGTCGTAAGTCCGAATGGCCGCCGTCTTATCTATGCACCTGATTCATAGAATCAGTTACGCATAGATTTGGCCAAGATACGAGCGGTGTAAGTCTCCTACGCCGTCGTATCTTGGGGTGCATATTTACGCTGGCCGCTAGGTGGCGCTTCCATTGATTTCCGTGTTGAATATGTAAATGAGCTAGATACGCCGATTCACGAACGTACGTGCGCCCGACGCATTTAGTTCCGCTGTTTACGTAAGACATACGCCGGTGTAAAGATAAAGCTGGTCTCTAGGTGGCGCAGCCCATGCAAAGTATGGACGTCGGAACAAGCGTATCTTTTTACGTTGTTTGCGTAAGTCGTACGCGATTAGGGCTGTGCGTAAGTTACGTTCACGTCGTAGGCAGTGTTCGACGCATTCTATCCGACGCATGCGCACTGGGATACGTCCACGGACGGCGCATGCGCCATTAGTTCAAAACGTAATTTACGTGGGGTTATACAAAACTAGGTGGAACTCCTGCGCTGTAATGGGTAAGTGAAAGGAAGGGAGGTGAGGAGGGGCAATGGGGGAAAGTGAAGGTGAATGTGACTTTAAGCACTGGTAGCAGCACCTGACGGACGGTAAACGAGCGCGGCGCTCGTAGGATATGATACTGCCACAAGACTGCCCCATGTGAGTTTTTATTGATGTTTTTTACGTTTTAATAAAACCTGTTTGTACGGAATTACGCGATGTGCCCCCTTTCTTCTCCTTCCTCCACCCCCTCCATTTTCATATGAGCGATCGGCTCCACGGACATTGAAGGGAGAGAGCTGTGGCAGTGAGAAGCTAGGGAGACGAGCTCGGCGCTCGTGGAGATAGGCACCCCTTCCCTACACAGAGTGTAAGTTGTGTGAGTTCACATCCATCCACCATACACAGAGTAACCCTTTTTGTGGTATTAGAACCACGCTTCAGCATCTTCATTATATTTCCCACATATATGGCCGACTACTGAGATCCACCAGGAAGACAACCATTCACCGAGAGGCTAGAGCACTGTTATTTTGGCTTTGAGTGACAGCCGGGAGGTAAGCTGCTAGGATCACTAACGGTGTGGGTGCACGTTTTGGATTTGATTTTCCCGCACATCTCCATTCATTTGGTTCTGGAACTTTTTTCACTTTCGACCATTCACCTATTGATTTTTGCAGACAGCATTCTTTGGAACTTTGGCTCCCTCTCTTCATTTGAGTTTACTCGGGACTGTTATATAGATGCACTGAAGTTTTTTTCAGTTTTATGTTTCACATTATCACAGTTTTGCCCAGATTTATGTTGATTTAATCACTGTTTCCAAGTTGGACTTTTACTGTATATGTACATCTCATTACTCCCCTGTGCCCACAGACCCATCCGTACCTCACTCCTACACCCTTTTTCGCTCCCCTTCCCCCCCCCCCCTATTAGTAGTAGTATTTCACAGCGCAGACATTACTACTTTTTCTTACGTGGGGTTATGCTTTATTTACATAAAACACGCCCACCTCTTCACAATTTGAATTAGGCGCGCTTACCCAGGCACATTTACGCTACGCCGCCGTAACTTAGGACGCAAGTGCTTTGTGAATACAGCACTTGCCTCTCTAAGTTGCGGCAGCGTATCGTAAATACGATACGCTACGCACGCCCGCTCCCATTCCTCCTCATGCATAAAAGTGTGGGTCATGCAACCTCTTCCTGCCACCCCCTTCTTCCCTGATGGAGACAGAGTGACTCTTTGTAGGACATCCTATCCTGGCAACTATCACTATGTTCCTATAGATAGACCTCCCCAGCCACCATTCCTTGTGAATGTCCACAAAACAGGCCCCGGTTTCCTCACACTTTGGCAACCGCAGCGGCTTAGGGACGTGTAAAAACTCCTAAATCAGGTCATCCTCCCACTCTCCACGGGAGTCCTCAACAATGTCCATGATTTTGGGAGGGACATAGGGGAAGTCTAGACCCCACTCCAAAGCAACCCTCCTTTGAACCTCCCCTTGGAACCTGGGCAGCTCTGTAGGTTTTCCTTTCCCGGTCAGGACACAGGCATCAGGGGACCTCTTCACCCACTGCCTATAAGTGGGCACTCTGGTCTGGGTGGTGGAGGGACTTCGGACAAATAGTTGTCTTCTGCAGATAGGGGTTCCTGTAGCTCTTCCGGGTTCCCCAGCAAAACCTGGCTCCTCTTCTCCCTCAGACGGCACTTCCAGGACCTGGGAACCTCCTGTCTCCCATTCCTCCTCTGTCAAGAGGCGACCATTCCGCTAGCTTCTATAGGGACCCAAACTCCGCTATCAGTCTGGGGGATCCTCATTCTATGGCCTTGCCCTCGCATTTTCCTTCCAGCTCACCAGAGGACAGACTCCCCTCCACCGCTGGCTCCTTCTGGTCAGGGATAGTGAGGGGCATAGATGCAGCAGGCATTTCAGGGACATCCGACTCCTACAGAGTATAACTCACAGTTGTCAGGTCTCCGACCAGGACACAAGCCATAGCAGACTTCTCTCCTCCTATGTCACTTTTCTTCGCAGAGGAGCCACCAGGCTCAGACTCTACCCTGCCTTTCTGGGATGACTCCAGGTCTGCTCCGACCTTCAGGGATGTCCATGTAATGTGCAGAGTCCTGAATGCAGGTCCACTTGTTAGTATCTCAGATGCTGCTGTCCAGATGTAAGCCGGGTGACCGGTTCGCCACTATGGCCGCACCGGATCCAGGCACTGACCACCGCTGTTGGTATCTGCCACTCTGGGCACAGCAGGCACAGCTGCTCTATCCCCTCGATCATCCCCAGGGCGAATCCCCCGTGATTCTTCAACCGGACACCAGCGTCTGTTTCTGCAGTTCAGGCAACCAGGTCAGCGCGCATAGCATACGTCCACTCTGCGTCATCTTGCTCCTCTGCCTTGTGGTGTGTGCTGCTAGCAGGGAATGCGGAGTCTCCTCTAGGGCGTGGCACCACCCCCTCATTTCCAGACACACTGGGGTCTGAAGAACCGGTAGGCAGGCCCCTCCCCAACTAAAACTGAAGGTTGCAGGCATGCTGTAACTAGCAGGACTTGTCCAGTCATGTCTCCAAGCAACTAAGAGCAGATGTCAACTGACCTTCCCAGTGGTTGCCTGTAGCAACAATAAAATGTGTAACCCATGCTTCATTGAAGGGAATCATTTTAGCACAGTCGCAGGCCCCCGCAGGCTTATGCGATCACCCCGGGCTACAGTAGACAATTCCAGGCACACTTTACTGTTCAGAGCAGGAATTTGAAGCAATAGTTCAGAATGTCCAGCATTAGCAGATCGCTGCACATACTGTATTTGTAATCCATATCAGGATGCCAAGCAATAGCAGATCGCTGGGTGTATTTGTAATCCATAGGTGCGGTCGCCTGCTGTGGTTGCCACGGGTAACGGCAGCACATGGTAAACAGTTCCTGAATTGCCGGATTAAAACAAGTGTCTGCCCCAGCTGCAGTTGGGGCAACTGGGTGAGCACGTAGCAATAAAGTTGACTTGAAGGCAATGCCCACTGGTTGCTATGGGCAACGGCACTTGTAACTATAGCACTAAATAGTAGGTAGAGCACATCAGTCCTTTACCTAGTTCACTTCCTCTACTGATGGTAGAGCAAAGCTCAGTTCCCACGGCTCATTCAATCTTGGTTGCTAGGGGCAATGGCTGGTTAGCTGTGAGCAGGTGGTCCCAGACAAGCCCCAAAAATGTAGCCATTGCCCCCTGTAGGGGTTGCTGAATGTAGTGGTTCAACCGTCACCCTGCCCAGACATCCATCTCTCAGTCACTCAGAGACACAGTCCATAAGCTTTGTTTTTTTATTGAGAAAATTGAACTTGGATGGGTATGGGGAATTATGGAATGCCCAGAAATATTCAGTATATACTTTTCAGTCTTCTCTCTAGCACAAACTCCTGCTTAAGACCTCTTATCCTTCACTCCTCCAGCACTTAACTTGCTACACACTGTTACTCCAACAGCACTTCACTTGCTGCAGACTGTCACTCCTTCAGACTAGCTAGCATTGCATATTTAGGGCTGACACTAACTCAGCCAGGCCTCAGTGAACTGCCTTTTGCGGGCAGGGACCTTGGGCTCCTGTAGTGAAAAAAATGTTCAGGTGGTAACTATCTTCTGCTCAGCTACCACTACCAAATAGCTCTCTTCAGGCCCCGCCAGCCAGTCTTGGTGCAAAGACCTCTTTCCGCTGTCCTTCCCACAGTCATCTCTTCTTGTTCTCTACCCATCTCAAACTGCAATCTCCCAGTTCTATCAGGCGTTCCTCCCCAGTCCTCTTGACTGTGCTTCGCTCACCAGCTCTCCAGGCTATGATCAGTTCTCCTCTCTGGAGTCTATTAGCAGTGTTCTCTCCCGCTGTCCTCTCTTTGCTCTCCCATGTGCCTCTCCTTCCAGGATATCTTCACTCCTCCTTGATGCACCCGAACCCTGCCCCAGGGTTAACCCCCCCCCCCCCAGACTGGGGAGCTCCCTGTGGGCCCCGACAGCCTCCACACTCTCTTACACCAGTTCTTCCACCTGACAACTCTTCCCCAGCTGGGTTGACCCTAGGTATTTAAGGAGGCCTGAAACCTGCCAATCCAAGTTGGGGATTGGTCAAGGATCCTCAGGATACCCCAGACAACAGCCCCTCCACTCCTCTCCTCGTTTCTTTCTAGTACCTTCTAGAAAGAAGAGTGAGGTGATAACGCTGCTACCGGTGAGTCACCCAGCCCTGTTCTAAACCACTCCCAGCCCATAATGAAAACAAACAGGCCTAGCCACCAGCTAGGCTTGCCTACATGTTCCTACTCTAGCACCTACCTAACTAGAGGATGCTACACAACCTTGTTGCATACACACGGTCACACCAAATTCCAACTGTCAAGAACGCGGTGACGTACAACACTTCGACGAGCCGAGAAAAAATAAGTTCAATGATTCTGAGCATGCGCCCACTTGATTCCTAGCATGCATGTTTTTTTGCGCGTCGGAAGTGCATACAGACGATCGGAATTTCCTACAAGAACTTTTCCCATCTGAAAGTTTGAGAACCAGCTCTCAAATTTTTGCTGTCAGAAATTCCGACAGAAAAAGTCAGATGGAGCCTACACATTTCGACCAAAAGCTCACATCGAACTTTTCTTGTCGGAAATTCTGACCATGTGTACGCGGCATAATGGGAGTGGTTTCATAATTATCAGTCAACTGTGGCAGCTGCTGAGCAAAAATGAGGAAAGCCTGCATGCCTTTAGACATGTTCCCATTGGAAGTATCTCACCAAAAATATAATTTTTGTTGCAGGGGATGCCTGAAAGCAGACTTCTGGGAAAATTGGTGAGCCAGTGACACAGGCAGGAAATTATGTTTCTGGGGAGTGGTCAGTACACATTCTGTCTACAGAACAACTGCAGGTAGTCATATTGCATTGCATTTTCAGAAAATGACAGCGGCTGCAGATTGAAAATGAAAAGTTAATTTTTAATACAGTAACATTCAATTACAATATGACTTGTGTCGCAATTGTATACGCTATATTACTTTTTCTTTATTTGCTATTTTTTTCCCCACGAAAGTGGAGTTACCCTTTATATACAAGAAGCCCTGGAAGACGTTTTGTAAGATGAAACGCCTAGGATGGAGCCATTTTGCTGATGTTATCGCACTCTAACATTGATTCAGAAGTTATTGTTCATCGGGACTGAAGCCAGCGGTTCCACCGGCTGATCCTAGAGATGACTGAGGACTGGAACATCCCTGATCATCTCCATGGTCTAAGAAACTGGAAGTGATGAGTATTTTGTCACTTCAGGTGTTGGCTAGTGTATAAGCCATTACCGGCTTGTGAAAGCATCAGGTCAAACCGATCTTGGTTTGATCTGATGATTTTAACGACAGAGGAGAGATCTGGGGTCTATTAGAGTAAGAGTGCTTACCACTGCCCATGCTATCACAAGTAATGTTGTTCATTCCTTGTGATAGCAATAAAGTTGATAAAAAAAAATGTAACGAGAAAATGTAAAAATATATATTTTTTTATAAAATAAATAATATTTAATAATAGAAAACATTTTATGCGCCCTCCTCCCCCGTACTTGCACGCAAAGGTGGACGTCCCCTCACTTTCCTGACCTGCATTTCTCGGATAAGGATCTGGTATGGATTTTGGCCCCCACACCATTTTTTTTTAAAAATATGGCGTGAGGTTCCCCGCCAAATTCATACCAAACCTGAAGGACCTGGTATGGATTTTTTTTGGGGGGGGGGGGGGGGACACCACACCATTTTTTTTCACAATCTTTTTCTGCCAGCAATTCTTATTTTTACATTCAGCTGATGACTCATTTGTTGTTGAGGACGCAGTGGCCGGATTCCCAACCTGCTCCATAGCAACCAGCTATATACAGTGGCCCAGATTCAGAACGAAGTTACGCTGGCGTATCTATTGATATTGGTGAATGTGAATGTAACTTCTAGGATGCGCCGGCGTATCTTTTTTCTGTATTCAGAAAACAAGATACGCCGGAATTTTGCTAAGATCTGACTGGCGTAAGCCTCTTACGCCGTCGTATCTTAGTTAACTTATATTTACGCTGGCCACTAGGTGGCGCTTCCGTAGACTTACGCGAGGAATATGCAAATTAGGTAGATACGCCAAATTAACAAACGTACGTACGCACGGCGCATTTTTTACGTCGTTTACGTAAGGCTTTTTTCGGTGTTAGGTATGGACGTCGGAAACGTACGAACAGCGTCGTATTTTACATCGTTTGCGTAAGTCGTTTGCGAATAGGGCTGTACGTAAGTTACGTTCACGTCGAAAGCATTGACAGTTTGAGGCGTAATTTGGAGCATGCGCACTTGGAAACGTTCACGGACAGCGCATGCGCCGTTCGTAAGAAACGTCAATTACGTGGGGTCAAAAGTAATTTAAATAAAACATGCCCACATCATCCACATTTGAATTAGGCGGGCTTACACCCACCCATATACGCTACGCCGCCGTAACTTCGGGCGTAAGATCTTTCAGAATACACTACTCGCCTGACTGAGTTACGGCGGCGTAGCGCATATGAGATGCGCTACGCCCGCAGAAAGATACGCTAATCTTTCTGAATCTGGGCCAGTGTGTTTAAAGGGAAACAAAATCACAAAACGCTAAATGCATGAAAGCTGCATGCAAAAATGCATTAAATAAACGTGGGTTTAAAAAACACAAAACGCACCTAAAAACCGCATCAACTGCATAGATGTGAATCCACAACACAGTACTGTATATCTCACTACCAAAATATTGCTTACTTTAAGAATATCTAGAAAATATCAACTTAAAGAACATTTGTGACACTCTTTCTACTGACACTTTTGTTAAAGCAACCAAACAGTCATACATTTGTCTGGTATAAGGTCTAATTCCTAAATGTTTTAAGAACATCATCCAACACCAACACAGTCTAGACTAGTTCTTTAAACTTTTTTTTTTATTCTTTATTTTTTGTTCTTTAGTTGGATTCCATGCAGAAACTAAATGTGGTTTCACAAAACTATGCTATAGCAAAACAAACATGTGCTTTAAAGTAAGGCAGCAACAGACATAGTATGTAGTTTATAATAAAATTATGATGCTTCTAAAAAAAAAGACCCTGGTGCCCAAATGTAGACCAATTTAAGGTGTTTTAGGCTAGCCATACACGCAGGGCCGCTGTTAGAAATCGTGGGGCCCCGTACAGCATGCCTGACAGGGCCCTGTGGTCACGCCCACAGCCCCACCCCTGGCTCCGCCCCTGACCCCATGCTGTCACAAAATCTGGGGGAATGGTGGCAGGAGCTGAAACATGTAACATGTTCCCAAAGGTGAACCTTTAATAATCATTATTATTCTAAACTTTTTACACTATCATAAAGCAGCAGAGATGTCTTATTTTAGAACTTTTTTGACAACAACAAATTAGCTGGGATGAGCTCAGGCGTGTTCGGACTGTAGTCTGAACCCACCTTAGCTATACCACCAGGAAGCTTTACAGCCCCCCACCAATCATAACTGGATCTGAATGGAAGAGCCCATTCAGTTTGTGTCCTCATACACCACAGACATGTGTCCATTTACATCAGGCTACCTCTGATCTGTCTTATTTAGGTCTGGAAAAATAGAAAAGGATGTTCTTTTCCATTTTTTTTTTTACCTGAATGCCCACAAGTCAATTCATATCTGGACTCCTGAAGACCTACCTGGAGCTTTCAATCAGATCCACATCAGTGGTGGCTGGTGCTCCAAAAAATTTGGGGGGGGGACGGAAAAAAAAACATCAATTGCTGCCACTGTGCCATCAAACACAGCTACCGTGTCATCAATTTCCACCACTGTGCCATCAAACACAGCTACTGTGCCCATCAATTGCAGCCACTGTGCCATCATACGCAGCTACTGTACCCACTGGTCCACAGGAAAAACTGACAGGCGGACTTGATAGCTAAGGATGAGCTCTGGTGTGTTCGCACAGTCCACGTGCAGAGCCCGCCAGGAAGTCGGAACTGTGCTGCGCTAATCACAGGCAGTGAGACATTTCTCGATCTCTGCACCTGTGCATCGGGACAATGTCTCACTGTCTGTGATTAGCGCAGCGCAGTGCCAACTTCCTGGCATGCTCTGCACGTGGGACTTGCGAACACGCTGGAGCTCATCCTTACTGATTGCAAAGCTTGGGTAAAAATTTCTCAAAGGGGAGTGGTTTGGGGGGTGGTAACAATGCAGCTTGGCTGTATGTTTTTACTGTCCCTTCCCCCCATCACATGTGTAAAGTAGCATCTTATTGTGTGCTCATGGTCATTATCATTATGGTGTGTGTGTGTGCAGGGGGATTTCTTGCCTGTGGACCAGCGTGTAAGCGGGGTGAGGGGTGCGGCGATTCACTGAGGGAGACACACGTAAAGTTCTTTGAACAAGGTAATGTTTATTACCGAGAGGCGGTAGTAGTAACAGTCTTTACAATCAAACAGCAAATGATTCCTCTCCAGGCATGGAGGCACAGATATGCAGTACAGATACTGTAGTTCTAAGCGATGTGGCTTTCTGAGTATCACAGGCACTTCCCACTTAATGGTATATTATATACCCCAGTTCACAATGCTTATTGGAAGAGGCTGGAAAAACACATTACCCGTAGCAGCTGGGAGTCTTTCATCCGACCAAGGTTACCACTGCAGGACTCCGTAGGACCCCTAAACTATCCCTCACAGGCCGGAACACTCTCCCTGGCTTCTCCTGTCTCTCCCTCACAAGCAGGGTCTCTGTCCCTATCTACATCCACACGTGTTCAGCCTAAAAACCAGCCTGAGCTTTACTATCAAAAGAAACCACACAAAGATGGTCGCCCAAATCTCTCGAGATCTCGTGCGGCCTATCAGAACACAGGGCTCCTCCAAAATGGTGTTGGAGACACTATAGAGGCAGAAGTGTTAAACATAAATACATACAAAAAACATAACAATTTGACTGCAGTATGAACACATATGATTACTTTACCACTTGCTCTTGCAGCACTAGACTGCCATATTACTGACAGCTGCTTACATTTCCCCCCCGTTTAAGAAGTGCAATCCCTTGCATTACCTAGGGAGAACAATTACCACAGTGCGATTCCTACTACTGGAATAGGAAGGTTGTTGGCAGCTTTCAGTCTCACCCAGGAGGGGTCTAGCGTTGGGGTCGGCCCAAAATGTCGCTGATAGAATGAATAGGCCATGGTAGTGACTTCTGATCCAGTGTCCACCAGACATCTGGCCGGCTGTCCGTTGAACATCACTGTCGCCACGGGGCAACCAGAAATCATTGTAGGATCACGTTGAGGCGGTGACTGAGCATTTCCCGCGGGTCGCCCCTCTACCACAGGAATCACTAGTTTAAAGGATGCCTTTGTACGTTCTGGGCTCCCCGTTTCGCACAGTCCCTTGCGATGTGGCCAAACCGTCCACACTGCCAGCATTTTCGGTCAGTATCTGGGTCCCTCCGGAGTGGGTTGGTCACCGCCCGGGGTTGTTCTGACCCTCTCCACAAGGCTGCCACCTCTTGGCTGAGGGAGGCGACCATCTCAGCTAAGTCTCGTACGACCTTCTCCATCGAGGGCGTCTCCGCCGTTGAGACTGTGGCAGGGCATGGGGCAGTCGCTTCTTCCCGCCCCACCAGCCACCCGGCTCCCTGAGTGCGGGTTACCTGGCTTCAGGCACCAGCCCGTTCATGGTTCGACTCTTCCTGTTCCCTCTCGATGGCCTCTTGTAGGATCACTGCAAACTTCACTGTACCATCAGCCCTCACTCGATCCTTCAAGGCTCTTTTTAATGAAGGGGACCACACACCAGCGAGGAACTGGTCCCGTATTAGCTGATCGGGGTTAGCAACTCCAGTTCCTGTGGGGGCTATTTTCTCCTCCAACCGGCACCAGATCTCCTGCAATGCCACTGCAAATTGAGGAATAGTCTCTTGATCATACTACTCCCGACTGTAGAAATTCTTACGGAGTTCGGCTATGGAGGTACTCTCACCATACAAACATTCTAAGCGGGCCACAATGGCGGCTCTGTTATCTCTCTCCTTCTCGGGCAGAACCATCACAGCCCGGCGGGCTTCTCCTTCTAGCGCATTAACAGCCAAATCTGCAAGTGTGCTGCAGGTATTTCGAACAATCGGACCGAGCTGTCCAGTCTCTCCACCCAATCTGTCAGGGGAATATTTGCACCATTGAATTTTGGAATCAGTGCTAAGGCCGCTCCGTACGGTGCCATGAAGGACCCTCTAGCCGCTCCCCCGCTTGAGGACGATGGAACTGACATCCTGCCGACTACGCCAAAATGTAAGCGGGGTGAGGGGTGCGGCGATTCACTGAGGGAGACACACGTAAAGTTCTTTGAACAAGGTAATGTTTATTACCGAGAGGCGGTAGTAGTAACAGTCTTACAACACATTACCCGTAGCAGCTGGGAGTCTTTCATCCGACCAAGGTTACCACTGCAGGACTCTGTAGGACCCCTAAACTATCCCTCACAGGCCGGAACACTCTCCCTGGCTTCTCCTGTCTCTCCCTCACAAGCAGGGTCTCTGTCCCTATCTACATCCACACGTGTTCTGCCTAAAAACCAGCCTGAGCTTTACTATCAAAAGAAACCACACAAAGATGGTCGCCCAAATCTCTCGAGATCTCGTGCGGCCTATCAGAACACAGGGCTCCTCTAAAATGGTGTAGGAGACACTATAGAGGCAGAAGTGTTAAACATAAATACATACAAAAAACATAACAATTTGACTTCAGTATGAACACATATGATTACTTTACCACTTGCTCTTGCAGCACTAGACTGCCCTATCACTGACAGCTGCTTACAAGCGTCGGGTCGGGGATGACATGTCCATGAAACCGTCTCTCTGGTAAGAGGCTTATTTATCTGCACCTTCCACTGTTTTCACCCATATTATATGGATGTAGAGTTTTGTCTATACTGAAGCATACAGAAGCAAGCTGATCGTTTGGTGTCAGAGATTAGGAAGTTTTCTTGGACTATATATGATTTTTTGCACTTGATTTCAACAGTTCACATTTAAATTTTTTTGGACTATTTTATATGTATTTTTTTGTGTTTTTCTACACGGGAAATTTGACTGCAGACTTTGTGCTGGTTTAGTTTCACAGATGTGCACCTTTTTTTCTGCACTTTTATGTTTGTGGGTTGCGCATTATTACTTTATTTATACATCCTTAGCTTGCTGAATATTCCAGCAAATTTCACTATTGCAGCACCTAATTGAAAACCTTTTTTTTTCACCTCAAACTTTCACTTATTATTTTATTTATTTTTTTCTATTGGAACCCTATGGTATCCCAACTAGAATCATAATAATTTTTTGTTTAACACTCACCCTTGCATTTGTCAACACGTTTTTTTATTTATTTTTTAATATCTGATACCACTAAGGTGAAGCGCAAATCTACCTTGCTTTACATAATAAAGTTATTTAGCTAATTTGTTTTTTTTTAGCTAGAAATCTGCCTGCCCCCCCCCCCCCCTGCTGGCCAGGCCCAGTACAACAGGGCTGGTTGTACTGTCCTATCAGCGGCCATGCATACACGTACAGATTTCTCTAGTGCAGCCTACAGGCTGAACAAAAGAAATCTGATGGATTCCTTTGTCCAAGCTAAACAGCGTGGATGAAGGGATCTCCAGTGCCATCTGATAGAGGCCCCATTCACACAGTTTTTCAGATGGACCTGGTCAGACGGTCAATTCAGTCCTATGGAGCGGCGGATGTCAGCGGTGACATGTCCGCATTTTTTTTACACAAAGTTGTCAATTAATACGATATTTCTAAATCTCATCATAGGTATGCTTAGAATTACAACCCAAAACACATTCTGCTTCTCCTCTTGCGTATAGGGATGCCACATGTGTAAGACTTTTTCACAGCCTAAGCGCGCAGAGGGCCAAAATCCAGAGGGCACCTTCAGGCTTTCTAGGGGCATAAATTATGCATCTAATTTCCTGACTACCTTTTACATTTTTGAAGGCTCTGGAGCACTAGGACAGTGGAAACACCGATAGAATGACCACATTTTAGAAAGAAAACACCTCAAGGTTTTTTCTAAGAGGCATGGTGAGTCTTTTGAAGACTTTATTTTTTTTACATAAGTTTTTGGAAAATGTGGAATGAAAATGTTATTTTTTTCACAACATTGTCAATGTAATGACATATTTCTAACACACAGTAGAGGCAAAACCCATTTGCTACTCCTTCTGAGCGTAGCGATACCATGTGTGAGACATGCCTAAGCACATAGAGCCTAACCACAGCCTACAACATAGAGATACCAAAAATCCAATCAGGCTTTCTAGGTGTATAATTTACGCATCTAATTTCCTACCGTCACATTTTTGGAGGCCCTAGAGCAGTGATGGCGAACCTTGGCACCTCAGATGTTTTGGAACTACATTTCCCATGATGCTCATGCACTCTGCAGTGTAGTTGAGCATCATGGGAAATATAGTTTCAAAACACCTGGGGTGCCAAGGTTCGCCATCACTGCCCTAGAGTATCAGTATACAGCAGAAATACCCACAAAGTGACCACATTTTGGAGAGTAAACACCCCAAGGTATTTTTAAGAGTTATGGTACTGGCCAACTGCCCGCAACCCCCTCAGGGCCACTCACAAGCGACAGCCTGAATGAGGAACCGGAGATCCGGCCTGGTAAGTAGCGGCCATCTTGCTACACCCAGGCGCTCTCACCACCAGCCCTCTGACATTCTCTTTCCACCTCCTACCCCCTACCCCTCATCATCCTCATCATCTGAGTATCATCATCAGCTTCTTATTCTGGACTTGAGGTATTTTTTAACATGACAACTAGGTAAGTACACCGGGCACAACCAATCATAGGAAGTTGCTCCAGGGTCAACCCGATCGCCTCTCGGGGGGTCAGGAAGGATTTTTTTTCCTCTGCTATAGCAAATTGGCTCGTGCTCAGCAGGGGTGTTTCACCTTTCTCTGGATCAACTGGGGGAGGTCGATTGGGGTTCCACCATCCTCATCATCACCATCATATCATCATCATCATCCTATCATCCTGCATCATCCCATCACCATCAGCATTTTTCCCCACCATGTTCAACATTAAATACTCAGCGGAAACCCTGCATCGCCTAATGAATACCGCCGCAAGACTATTAGCCTCCATCCAAAAAATACTAAGGAGAGAACACCTGCTAAGAATCAATCAACCACCAAAAACAGGATGGCATCACTTCAACTACAACACCTATCATGCCCCCTGATCAACACCAGATCTGCAGTCAAGCACAGACAGGAAATTCACGACTTCATCACCCAACACAACACAGATTGCCTCTTTATCATGGAAAGCTGGCTAACACCAGATTGTAACACCATCCTAGCAGAATTAGTGCCTGATAACTATTGCATCCTAACGGAGCATTAATAGGGCAGAGAGGAGGAGCCTAGCAGTGATCTTCAAATTCCACCTCTCTCTCATCAAACCAACTCTACAGAACTCATTGCCTTTCATGGAAACACTTACTCTGCAACTCCAAACAACACCCCAGGACACCGTCTACATACTGCTATGCTACAGACCACCGGGACCAAAGACACACCTCTCACCAAATTCATCTTGACATACACCTTGACAACCAAACACCTCCTACTACTAGGGGACTTCAACCTCTGGGATAACTCCACCCGGGACCCCATCTTCACCGCCTGCATCGACCAACTGGAAGAATTAGGTCTGCAGCAACTGATAAATGTTCCCACGCATGTTTCGGGGCACACTCTCGACCTCATCTTCAAACAGAATATGGACATCAACACACTGGACAACACGCCTCTACCATGGATAGACCACCACGCTAATAAATTTAAAATAACCACCAACACCATCCTCCAAAAAACAACATATTCAATAACAACACACTGGACAAGATCACAGAAAAAACTACACTCAGAACTCTTCAAAACCACACTATAAAATAAAATAACAATGCTAAATCAAAACCACTCAACGGAAGAAACACTCAACTCCCTTAACAAAGCATTACTACAGACAGCAGACAAAGTCGCTCCGAGACGCAGAGCACTCATCCGCCAAAACAATTCGGGTTGGTTCAATGACGCTCTTGCATTACTGAAGCAAGAACGCAGATGAGATGAAGGAGCCTGGAGAAGAAACGCAAAAAAGGAAAACCACACAAACTACAAATTACTCACCAAGAAATACCACAAAGCAATCTTCAAAGCAATAAAAAGAACACTTCTCTAACACCATCTCAAAAGCCCTAAACCGTCCCCGCGAACTTTTCAAACTAGTCGCTCATGAACCCCACCTGCCTAGAGCCTCCAGCAAACTAAACACAAGAATTCTGCAGTATCTGTCTTTTTATTGACAAAATCTAAAACATTTGTGAAATAATTCAGCAGAAAAAAACAACCGACCTCACTCGGACAAAAATATCAATATAAATATTCTACAATCAACAAAATTTACTCTGGTCCCAATCACCATCGACACCACCAAGAGCATCATCAGAAGTCTCCGAGACAGTACATCACCAAACGACATTATTTCTACAAAACTCCTAAAAGAATGTCCCGAAATAGTGGCACCCACCATAACGCATCTCATAAATCAATCGTTCGAAGAAATTATTGTTCCAACTTCCTTCAAGCAATGCATAATCAAACCCCTCCTAAAAGAAACCCAACCTCGACCCCAAAAACCCAAACTATCGCAGACCGGTAACGAGCCTTAGCACCATCTCCAAGATCATTGAGAAAGCAGTTCAGCTACAACTCCATTTGGACTCCAACAAACTCTTGGACCCACTACAATCTGGTTTCTGCCCAGGCAGGTCAGTGTAGTCAGGTCAGGTCAGGTCAGTGTAGTCAGGTCAGGTCAGTGTATGCAGGTCAGGTCAGTGTATGCAGGTCAGGTCAGTGTAGTCAGGTCAGTGTATGCAGGTCAGGTCAGTGTATGCAGGGCAGGTCAGTGTAGGCAGGTCAGGTCAGTGAGGTCAGGTCAGTGTATGCCGTTCAGGTCAGATCAGTGTATGCAGGTCAGGTCAGTGTATGCAGGTCAGGTCAGTGTAGTCAGGTCAGTGTATGCAGTTCAGGTCAGTGTATGCAGGACAGGTCAGTGTAGTCAGGTCAGTGTAGGCAGGTCAGGTCAGTGTATGCAGTTCAGGTCAGATCAGTGTAGTCAGGTCAGTGTAGGCAGGTCAGGTCAGTGTAGTCAAGTCAGGTCAGTGTAGTCAGGTCAGTGTGTGCAGGACAGGTCAGTGTAGTCAGGTCAGTGTATGCAGTTCAGGTCAGGTCAGTGTAGTCAGGTCAGTGTAGTCAGGTCAGGGTAGTCAGGTTAGTGTAGTCAGGTCATGTCAATGTGGTCAGGTCAGTCTGGTCAGGTCAGTGTATGCAGGACAGGTCAGTGTATGCAGGTCAGGTCAACCCTTCAAAATAACATACACGTTATAAACAACTCCCAGTTTACTGAATAAGAATATACCTGGCGAGTAAAAATGCTGTCCCCCCCAAATTTGTAAGGGTTCTTACACCCATGCCTGTCACTGTGGTGGTGTGGCTTTTCATGAATTACCTGCGTGAGTGTATCCACTAGAGGATCCATACTGACTGTTTTGATGCTGATAATATTAATTTATGGACTGACCAATTTATCTCAACCGTTATTATTTATTTAATTGTAATTTTCATTTTTTATTAATTGTGATTAATGTGGCGCAGCTTTGTCTTTTTTTTCCCACACCTATACCAGTGCTTGAAAGGACTTTTGTGGACCTGTTAGGTAACGATTTGTGTCACTATAGTCTGTCCCTGCTGGAAACAGCAAACTGTCCCTACACTGACAAAAAGTATATGAATGTATTATACACCTATGTACTGCACAGCAATTAGCACACCTATACCAGTGCTTGAAAGGACTTTTGTGGACCTGTTAGGTAACGATTTGTGTCACTACAGTCTGTCCCTGCTGGAAACAGCAAACTGTCCCTACACTGACAAAAAGTATATGAATGTATTATACACCTATGTACTGCACAGCAAGTAGCACACCTATACCAGTGCTTGAAAGGACTTTTGTGGACCTGTTAGGTAACGCTTTTGCTGCATACACACAAAGTTTTTCGGGTTGTAAAAAATGACGTTTTTTTAATGTCATTAAGAATGATCGTGTGTGGGCTCCAGAGCATTTTTCACGATGTAAAAAATGGGCATTAAAAATTTCGAACATGCTCTAATTTTTCACGTAGTTTTTAACGTTGTAGTTTTTAGCGCCGTCAAAAATGGTCGTGTGTGAGCTTTAACGACATGATAAAAATGCGCATGCTCAGAAGCAAGTTATAAGAGGGGAGCGCTCGTTCTGGTAAAACTAGCGTTCGGAATAGAGATAGCACATTCATCACGCTGTAACAGACTGCAAAGCGCAAATCAGCAAAAGCAGCCACAAGGGTGGGGCCATCCGCATGGAACTTCCCCTTTTTTAGTGCCGTCGTACGTGTTGTACGTCACCGCGCTTTGCTAGAGCATTTTTTTTCACGATCATGTGTAGGCAAGGCCGTTTTAACGATCGGGTTGAAAAAATCATAGTTTTTTCTCATATGCGCTACGCCGATGTAACATTGAGAGGCAAGCTGAGTATTCACAAAGCACTCGCTCCTATATTTACACCAGCGTAACATAAATAGGCCGGCGTAAGCCCGCCTAATTCGAAGTAGGCAGGCAGTGGGCGTGTTGTATTATAATGAATCGTGACCCCATGTAAATGAATGGCCGTACGAACGGCGCATGCGCGCGCATGCTCAGAGTCACGTCGCATATACTCCCTAAGATACGACGGCTCAGTGCATACGACGTGAACGTAACCTACGCCCAGCCCCATTCACGTACGGCTTACGTAAACGACGTAAAATACGACGGCTTTTCCGACGTCCATACTTTAACATGACTTACCCCTGCTTTATGAGGGGTAAACTTACGCCGGACGTACGCCTTACGTAAACGGCGTAGATTACTGCAACGGGCGTAAGTACGTTCGTGAATCGGCGTATCTTGCTCATTTACATATTCAACACGTAAATCAATGGAAGCGCCCCTTGCGGCCAGCGTAAATATGCGCCCAAGATACGACAGCATAGGAGACTTACGTCGGTCGTATCAAGCCAAAATTCAGGCGTATCTTGTTTCCTGAATCAGGCGCATAGATACGACGGCGCACATTAAGACTTACGCGGCGTATCTCGAGATACGTCGGCGTAAGTCGTACGTGAATCTGGGCCATAGTCTACAAAGAGATTACTCGTTATACTCCCTAAGAACTGATTTCAGAAGCACTCAAATAGATGGATCTGGATCAGGGCCATTTTTAGACGTCATGTGACTATAGGCATGCTTGAATCATGGTGCCCTTTTGTACAAACCCCTTATGTCATGTGATTTCTTTAGCAACAACACTACTAAAATGAGCTACTGAAGGCAGCATGGAGTCTTCTTTATATACAGGCAACCTTTTATCTGTGCAGATTGCCAAACAAGAGTGAGGAAACATTATTTCACATAATTTGAAAGGCTTCTAAGTAAAAGCTACATGGAATACACTTCCTGAAGAATTAGTTCTGGCCAGCTCAGAAGATTGTTTTAAAAAAAGACTGGGGGCCAGATTCACAGAAGAAATACGCCGGAGTATCTACTGATACTCCGGTGTATTTTCAAATTTGCCGCGTCGTATCTTTAGTTTGAATCCTCAAACCAAGATACGATGGCTTCTGGCTTCATTCCGACAGGCGTACGGCTTCGTACGCCTTCGGATCGTAGGTGTAATACTTTGGCTCCCGCTGGGTGGAGTTTGCGTTGTTTTCCGCGTCGGGTATGCTAATTAGCTGTTTACGGCGATCCACGAAGGTACGCGCGGTCGTCGCATTCTCTTACGTCGTCGCTAGTCGGCTTTTCCCGGCATATAGTTAAGGCTGTTATTTCTTGGCTTATATTTAGACTTACCATGTTAAAGTATGGCCGTCGTTCCCGCGTCGAATTTAAAAAAAAAAAAATTTTGTGTAAGTCGTCCGTGAATAGGAAAGGACGTAACGCACATCGCCGTTCAAAAAATTACGTCGGTGCGACGTCATTTCGCGCAATGCGCGGCGGGAAATTTCAAAACGGAGCATGCGCAGTACGTTCGGCGCGGGAACGCGCCTAATTTAAATGATACACGCCCCATTTGAATTAGGCGGGCTTGCGCCAGACGGATTTACGCTACGCCGCCGCAAGTTTACAGGCAAGTGCTTTGTGAATCAAGCACTTGCACGTAAAACTTGCGGCGGTGTAACGTGAATGCAATACGTTACCCTGCCGGAATTCTACGTGAATCTGGCCCTGGATGCCTAAATACATAAAATATAACTTGACATTAACAAGTAAAAACAGCAGAGATTATTGATCCAGGGAATGTCCGAATGCCTCTGTGGGGATCAAGAAATCATTATTCCCCCACTGTAGCAAATTAGACCATTCTTTATTAAAGCAGAGTTCCACCAAAAAATTTTTTTTCTAAAGCCATCTGTTAAGATGATCCTAATGCAATGCTGCAATCACTAGTCTCACTTATAGCGCCGGTATATTTGTTACTATTTTTTTTAGACGACCCTTATATTTCCCTGTCTTGGCGGTTCCATCTCACTTGTGGGCATGCAAAGCCCACAAGGATACTCTCCTGTGATACAGCGCTGCTGTATTCCCAGCATGCACTGCCCATTCTCACATATGCGCAGTAACAGCACATAGCGGTGCTGTAAACTATACAGGTTGCCATCACAATGGGCGGCGGCGGGGGAAGTGCCTGCCCCATTGCTATGGCAACCTAGCCCTTGGCACTGCCCACTGAATCCTGGGAAATTATGACACATAACTTCCAGGAGCAGTAGCAAGCAGAGGCGCAGAGGGAAGTGACGTCAGGAGCCACGGTGAGGAAGGGGAAGATTTGAAGGGACCACATAGAAACAGGGATTAAAAGGTAAGTAAAAAAAAAAAATCCTAATGCTTTTTCTTTTGATTATTTGCTGTACAATAATGAAAAAAAAATTGTATGGGTAGAACTCCGCTTTAAGGTTTTTCTGCCTTCCTCTGGATCAACTGTGGGTATACATACCTCCCAACCTTTTGAGATGGGAATGAGGGACACCTATCAGCAAATGTATGTAGCCATAAGACACACCCTTGCCACGCCCCCTTAAAGGAGAATTGTACAAATAAACAAGAGTGGTTAAACCCACCAGTGCTTTTTTTACCACTACTATTCCTTTATATTGGATTTTAGAATTTACAAATGAGGCCATTTAGAATTTGGATGAAAGGTTTAGCGCTGGAAAACACATTTTATATACATCTATATAGAGCAGACCAAAATGAGGAACAAATGGGGAGGAATGAGGGACATTGCTCGAAATCAGGGACAGTCCCGCGAAATCAGGGACAGTTGGGAGCTATGGGTATAGGATTGTGTAAATTGAGGTTTTTTTTTACAGCATTTTTTTTTCTATTTGTTGAACTAGATGGACCTGTATCTTTTTTTTTAAGCAGACTAACAATGTAACTATAATTGGAACTTCAGTGAGTCTTCTGACACCTCTCAACATCCCGTGCACCTCCTTCCCCATATAGTTTTCTTGCTAAATTTAGCCACAATCCCCAAAGGTGACCAATGACTAGAGGTGAAATCTAGCTCATTGCTAGCCTTTTTTCTCCTACTATTTTCAGTGTGTCAGGTAGTGGGAGTCAAAAGATTCCTTGATTCTTTTACAGCAGCGGAGACCCGGGAGGGGATGGCTTCCATTATGGTTATTGCCTTAATACACAGGAAAAATACATCTGACTTCTTTGGTTAGTCCCCTTGCACACGGGGAAGCAGACCACCTGTCAATTTACACCTGACTGTCATCCGATCCAATCCGCCAGGCAAATGGGAAAGGATCCCAATACGTCTGTTTTTGGGGGACAGAATTGGATCAGATGTTGGCGGGTGTCAACACACATATGCCACTCCATAGAGGAGACTAGATTCTTCAATTAAATCCACCTGAAAAACTGACAGGCGAACCCAATTGGTCCACTAGTGTGAAAACTCTGAATGTTTATTGTCTTTGTTCATCAATGGATGGCATTACAGTATTGCCACTCCATACTGCTATTACCATATCCCTGTTACTGGCAATCTTCTTTAAAATCCTTTAAAATGTTAAAAATAAAGTTTGAAGGGAAAACAAGTTGGACACTGTATGTAACTGACAAAGGGGTATCTTTTATTAGCACTAATGTTAAATGTTTTCCAATAATGACATTGTAAGTATAATAAGACATGTGCATTACTACTTCAAGTGTGCTGTTTCCTATTCAAGGAAATTAAATGATGTTAAAATTATTCCTCTAAACATAAATATTCTAATATAACAACACAGTGGGTTTAGAATTTTATGGCAAGGGGAACTTACGTTCACAGCTTATATATTTTAAATTATTGATATGATGAGCAGCATGTAATGCATATATTGTCATGTATGGAAATGAGGCAAAAAAAAAAAGGATAATCAGGCTGCACCCGAATACATAACATACTTAATCCAGTGCAAGTTAATAAACTCTCATTCATTATCTTTATATCTCTCATCATCCTGTTTGCTGTTATACTGCCAGTCTCCCCCACACCAGCCTTCTCCATGAAGGTTGCTTTTGCTACATCATGAACAAATTATTGAACTCACAACACATACAGTATTTTTTACTGTATTTAAAAAATGTATGGGAAGATCATTAGGTAAGACCTTTGTGTTGGCACACATACTAGTAAACATCTGCATTGGCTCTTATAAGCACAGTTAAAGGGGTTGTAAAGGTTTGTTTTTATTGTCTTAATAGGTTCCTTTAAGCTAGTGCATTGTTGGTTCACTTACCTTTTCCTTCGATTTCCCTTCTAAATGTTTATTTTCTTTGTCTGAATTTCTCACTTCCTGTTCCTCTTCAGTAAGCTGTTCAGTTAGCTGTTCTGGCTGACTAACCACCGCTCGAATGATGGTGGCAAGTTTACTGAGGAGAAACATGAAGTGAGAGATTCAGACAAAAAAAAAACATTTAGAAGGGAAATTGAAGGAAAAGGTAAGTGAACAAACAATTCACTAGTTAAAGGAACCTATTTATAAAATAAAAACCCAAACCTTTACAACCGCATTTTTTTTTTCTTTAAGAATTTACTAATTCACTTTATTTACAGCATTTAAAGCAGTCCTTTAACATTTCCTGTGAGGTCACTTCCTTCTTCTAGAGGCGTGCCATTGTTTGCAGTGTGTACGCATTGTCAAGAGTCTCCTCTGTTCCAGGACAATGTCTGCTCTGACTCCCATGTTCATGGTCCTGGCTAAAGCCATTTTAAGACTGCATCCTCTGCTCACAGACAGGGAAACGAAGAAGCAATTTTGGACCCTGTACCATGACCTGCATTGCCATTCAGACAAGTTTGTCCAGTATACAATGATGTCTATGGAAAAATAATGTGAAGGTTGCAGTATTTTTGCTAATTTATTTGCTGGCATGCATTCTATGCTGATGTGTGTTCTTTGCAGTTCTATCCTAAAATGCAGAAAAAACTCTTGCAGTGGGGCCACCCCACACAACAAAGTTTAAAATGGTCACGTTGTCCAGGTTGTAGATTTTTTTTTCTTAGTGATTCTGGTTTTGGACAAAAGAGTGTGTTTAGTATATTGAAAAAAAATATTGTTTACAGCTTTGACCATCTTCTTGAACTGCTGCTGCCGACCTGCAACTTCAGGACACACCCGACGCAATATCATTACACGCACTCCTCTTAATCTAAGGGAGTAAGTGTGATGATCTCCGCTAATGTCAGAGAGGGCAAATATGTCTTTCTGTTATGTAAGCTTGACAGGCTATTGTGTATTGTCGCTGCAATCTATATTCCCCTGTCGTTCTCGGAGGCACCTCTTAGAAAGTTGGTGCAATTTATGGCGCTGTTCTCGGATGTCCATGTGTTAGCGCTGGGCGATTTTAACAATACCCTGGACTCACGCCTGGACAGAATGTCATTGATACCTAGACCAATGGCTGGTAAGACGGCTTTTTCTTTTTTGCTCTCTGAACTGGGACTCTATGATGTCTGGCGTGAGAGGTATGCTGACGATAGATGTTATTCATGCCATTCTGCCACGCATGATGGACTCTCTCGTATTGACCTGGGTCTGGGGAACGAGGCACTAATGCAGTGGATAAGAGACTCGGCGTATGAGCCACGACTACTAACTGATCACTCTCTATTTTGGGTACGGTAAGATGTCACTGCTATATCGGGCTGCCCGCTGTGGAAAGTGAATCGATTTTGGCTGACTCTGCTCCCATCTCCGGATGGGACGGCGGATGCATTGCGGGAGTTCCTGCATTTTAATAGGGGATCTGCTAGTGCAGCTGTGGTATTGGATTCACTCAAGGCATTTTTGAGGGGATGTCTTATCAGGGAGATCACAGGTATTAAGACACGGTCCAGGGAATGGGAGAATAGAGTGCGAGACTAAATGAAAGCTAGAGAACAGGCTCTGGTAGTAGACCCCTCTCAATCCAATCGTGATTCCTGGGCTGAGGCGCAATCCCTGTACAACTCTGTTTTGCTATCAACAGCGAAGAAAAATAGATATTTCCAACAGCAGAGCCACTTCGAGGAAGGGGAACACACTGGTCGTCTTCTTGTTTATAGCTAGGGAGCAGAGGGATTCCGCTAATATCTCAGCTATAAGGCCGGAGTCTGGGGAGATATATACTCTGAGTCCTGATATCTTTAATTATTTCCATCAGTTCTATAAAGATTTATATTCCTCTAAAATTAGTTATACTTTGTCAGATATGGCCCGGTTTTTACAAGCCTGCCCCTTCCCCCAGCTTTCTGAGGTTGACAGGGAAATGCTAAATTCCCCTATTACATTGGTGGAATTGAAGGATGCCCTAGATGGGGCCTCGCACCATAAGTCTCCAGGCTCGGACGGGGTTACCGGTGGAGGTGTACTCCCACTATGGCAAGGTCCTTCTGCCACCCCTGTTGGAGGCTTTATCTGAGGCAGTAGAAACAGGTAGGCTACCTGACAGTATGCAGGAGGCCATAATAATAGTACTTCCTAAGCCAGGTAAAGATAAGCTCCTGCCAGACTCTTACCGTCCAATTTCTTTATTGAATGCAGATGTAAAGATCTTGGCTAGAGTCTTAGCTATGAGATTATCTCAGGTGATTGGCAAGCTGGTCCATCGAGACCAGTCTGACTTTATACCTACTCATTCCACGGCTGATAATATACGGAGATTGTATTTGAATTTGCAGGTACCGGTGGATAATCCGGGGGGTAGAGCCATTCTGTCACTGGACGCAGCAAAAGCTTTCGACAGTGTGGAGTGGCCCTATCTCCTGGAGATCCTGACAAGGTTCGGACTGAGGAACACATTTATAGCATGGGTGAAGGTGCTTTACTCTAAACACAGAGTTAGACTTTGTATTAATAATAATCTCTCTCCTTTATTTGAGGTATATAGAGGCACCCGGCAGGGGTGACCGTTATCCCCATTGCTGTTTGCACTGGCGGTTGAGCCCCTGGCCATCTTGATCCGTATTGCCCCAGAGGTAGTCGGATTTTGTAGGAGCCGGAGGGAAGAAAAAATGTCCCTGTATGCAGATGATGCACTTATTTATCTTGGCGACTCAGCCGCTTCGTTGCAGGCAGTGATGGGGATTATAGGAGATTTTGGAGGCTTCTCTGATTTTACCATAAATTGGTCTAAATCAACACTAATTATTATTATTATTATACAGGATTTATATAGCACCAACAGTTTGTGCAGCGCTTTACAACATCAGGGAAGACAGTACAGTTACAAAACAATTTTAATACAGGAAGGATCAGAGGGCCTGCTCGTTAGAGCTTACAGTCTAGAAGGGAGGGTTTAGTGGAAAAAAAGGTAGTAGCTGTGGGGGGATGATCAGATGGACAAAATGAAAATACAGTTGTTAGGTGTGGGTAGGATAGGCTTCACTGAAGAGGAGGGTTTTCTAATGCCCATTGACCCGCTGAGGGAACCGCTATCAGTAGGTGTGGAGCAGATCACTATAACCAATAGCTTTGGATAATTGAAAGTGGTGGTATCCCTGGACCCGGCCAAATACCTTCAGCTGAACTTGGGCCCACTGCTGGAAAGGCAGAGAGTGAAATGTAACAGCTGGTGCAAGCTCCCCCTGTCAGTGGTAGGGCGGGTGAATCTAATAAAAATGGCATGGGCTCCACAGCTTTAATATGTTTTTCACAACTCCCCTGTGTGGATTTCAAATAAATGGTTTAAACGAATTGACACCCTGATGCGGGATTTGATATGGAAGAAAAAGGTATCCAGGATTAGCTTGACTACCCTGCAATATGGAAAGGATAGAGGGGGATTAGCAGTACCCCACACAAAAATATATTTTTTGGCCTCACAGTTTCAGCAGCTGGCGGGATGGGTACAGGAAGAAAGAGAGGACCCTATATGTAACCTATTGACCATGTCTATCCCTGCACTGAAGGTGTCTTCTCACGTGGAGATGGCTTGCCCAGTATACCACACTCCGCACCTATAGGCGTCCTCATTAAAAAGGTATGGGGTAAGATTCGGAAGGCTTCGAGGTCAATGGGCCTGCTACTCTTCACCCCGGTATGGCATAACCCTAGATACTTAGAATTACAAGAACTACAGGGCTTTACTTCCTGGAAAGAGAAAAGGATATGGGGCGGCAAATCACAGCTGGAATGTGTTAATGGCCATGCATCAGACCCGAGAGATCATGGGGGTTGAAGAAATTACCTATGTTATTTAGTTATAAAAGGTTTTGTGTGCACAGGCAGTATCGACGAGGTTGGGGGGGTAAAAATAAAAAAAGGTATAGTTTCATGGTGGAGTGTTATTGTTTATTATATATAGACTCATGTAAAAAAATAAAACTTCAGGACACAGCATATCACAAGATTGTGTCACCTACTGAACATCTCATAGTTATGCTATGCTAAAAAGTATTACTCAAGTCTTGTGTTGCAAGAACTGTGTGCCACCCTGTTCCCTTGCATACCACTGGATTGGTTAGGTGTCCCTAATGACACTGGTTGTCATTCTACCAGCAATTTCAGAAGTTTGCATATTTTTTTAAAGGTAGGTATTGCATCCCTTATTATATCTTAAAGCGGAGTTTCACCCTAATAACATGTATATCTGACCAACTCCCTTATAGTTGTAACAAGTACTGTCCGCAATTTTTTTTTTATGCTTTACGTACCTTGTAATCCATTTTTTCAATCTACTTCTCCCTGTGGGAGTAGGCGTTTCTATGCCTAGGGGGATTGTCATCTGGCAGGTCGCCCAGATGATTGACGTCTGTTCGCCCCGGCAGATAAGGCCCCGCCCCCTGTATTGCGTAGGCGCGCACAAGTTATGGGGCTTCCGAAAAAGCCGAACATGCGGAGATGTGAGTTGGCTCTATACGGCGCCTGCGCTCTGCATGTTCGGCTTTTTTCGGAAGCCCCGTAACTCGTGCGCGCATACGCAATACGGGGGCGGGGCCTTATTTCCCGGGGTGAACAGACGTCAATCATCTGGGCGACCTCCCAGATGACAAAAATGGATTACAAGGTACGTAAAGCATGAAAAAAATAACTAATTGCGGACACTACTTGTTACGACTATAATGGAGTTGGTCAGATATACATGCTATTAGGGTGAACCTCCGCTTTAACAAGTTTTGTATATGTTCTCTTTGTTCAAGAAGCAAAATTCAGAGCAGGAACAGGTTGTATATGCAGTAACACATACATAAAAAATAAGACGATCATCAACATTCATTATTGTTAACTTAGGTTTTTTATTAGAAAAAGAAAATAAAGGTCTGGTGCAGTGGTTCTCAACCTTCTAGTGCCGTGGCCCCTTGATAACATTTCCCAAGTTGTGGGGACACCTAACAGTAAAATTATTTTCGTAGCGTGGGTTGTCAGCACCCAAGGCAAGACAAGTAATTTGAGTCCCTTCCACTCATACAGTATTTAAACCCAATATGGTACATTTTAGGATGTACCACTTTCTCTTTGTTCTCCTTTCTTTCCCTTTTATCTCTCTCTATCTTAATTTCTTGTTTGTTTTCCCCACCCCTCTCTCTAGCCGTCTTTCTTGTTCTTTCTCTCCCTTTTTCTTGGTTCCTCCCCTTCTTTTCATCTCTCTTCCATGTATTCTCTATTTTTATTTCTTCTCTTACTACTTGGGGGGGATGCAACATCCCAGGATTCGGTGACCCCTGGCAATTCATCAATCGACCCCCAGGTTGAGCACATCTGGTCTGGTGTGACCCCGCTAACACCTCCAATAATACATAAAAAGACAAAAGGGGGCAGCCCTGGGACTTTAAATGAGGTGAGAGAGGTTTAGCCAATGTTCACACCAAACAATGAGACAAAATCAATTTATTATTTTCAAAGTGTTATGTAACGGAGCGGCAACAACAATGATTGTGAGTTACCTGGCATTTTAGCCAATGTACACAGCACAGATGAACGTAAATATGTAAAGATTTATTACAAATGTTATACATCAATGAGCAACAATAAAACTTGAAAGTTGCAGGGCCAGTGGATACACATATACAATAAACAAATAAAATGTACATATATATAAACAGAGAAATATGTAGACATAATGCAGACATCAATAATATCCAGCATGTACAGGCATAAAACAAGCATCAATAAAGCCCTACTAGTTTCGCGAGACCCTGCTCGCTTCTTCAGGGGCGGATGCATGAATGTTGTATCTGCAATGTAAGTGATAGAATCAATAGATGTATGTTAATGAATGGGGGCAGGTGGAATGATTGGCAAGAGAGGTCTGAAGAGGGACCTCATACTTACCAATGGGCAGAAAAATGGTGTGGCCATACGCTGGATATCATGGTGGTGGACGTGTAGTGCATCCAGCTCGGGAACTGAGGAGATGGAGCAAACAAAAGCCACAACAGGGGAACATCCGGAGGATCAGCAAGGTCTGGATGGGGGCATTTCCTACTGCAGTCTCCACTAAGCCCCTTGTAATCATGTCTAGAAAATATCTGCAAGGATGCGCATGTATCAGAAGGCATCATGGTTGCAAAATGAGCTTAATGTGTAAGGTTATAATAGATAAAGTATAATCTATATATAAGGATGTAAGTTAATTAATTAAGCTTAATGGAGTATGTTAGCATAAAAGACTATCTGAGATATGGTATATACATGAATGCAAACCAACATGGTTACAAAGTTGGTATGGGCAGGGAGACTACAGGACAATGTGGAAATTATATAAGTATTACATGTGTAAAAGAACAATGTAACAGGTTTTTTATTAGGCAGCTTAAACTTTTCCTATTTTTTCTTAGCACGCAAAGAGGAAATAAAAAAGACAGAAGCCATTGTAGGGTAGGTCATTGTACATAGTCATATTACACAACCCCAATGTGTTTTTCTCCCATATGAACCATATTCATAGGATATGATTGTGGTTTGGATCATACCATAAGCACAGAACTTAGCTGTTAATAAAGTGAGTGGCTCCCCTGTTTTGTTAGCAACAGATATGTCAAGCATCTATAGCAGAAACCAACCACAGATACCAGCACCCAGAGTCAGAGGTACATAGGGCCAACGAGCCTATTGCAGAGCATAAACACACATGTTTTTTTAAGGGAACAAAAATGGGGTTGATGCTGATTTGTTAGCCTCCATCCTACTTTTCCTAGATGTAATTACACGATACTATGCAGGTGGTGAATAAGGAATAATGGCAACCAAATAAGATGTTGCTGAGGGGGCTTGAGAATGTGGAGCCACAGCATATGATAATAATTCTTGCTTCAGATACAGCTGTGAATGGCCGTGGCGGTAGCACCTATTGTGGAGGTCATTGTAATAATGGTGCAGACATGCTAGACCAGGAATGCACATATGGTGCATTATTATGGTATGAAGTGATGAGGTCTAGCATATCGTACCTCAAGTTTCAAATAATAGAAGTGTGCCCCCCTTTCCAACCTCCATTTCTCAACAAGTAACCTCATGGTCTGTTGGGGCTCTTTCACTTGGGACAGTAGGGCTTGATGTGAAAATTTGATCCCTGAAAATGATAGACTTTATTATTAATGTGACTTACAGTGAGCTTTCGATGACTCTAGAGTTTCAGAATACTGCTTGGACATGCTTACAATCAACAAAGACACCATACCCAGCAGTGGAATTTTATCTGGAGTATCTATCTGACAAACGCCTTTTCCCTGGCCATTTGGTAGCATAATCTATGGACTAGTTGGAATGTCACTTCAAATGAGGTGGGAGGTGGGAAGGGAACAGTAATTCCTTGATCTTAAATGGCAGCTGGTGTGTACAGCTTACGTTTAAAATCCTTTTCTTGGAGTACATCAAGGGACACAGAGCCTTAAATCATTACATTATGGGTTGTATGGTCAACAGAGGTGATTGGACACTGGCACAACCAACCACAGATACCAGCACCTCTTCTAACATCGCTCCCCAGCCCCTTAGGCTGGCATCCGTAGACACCACCTTCCAGGTGACTGGGAGAAAGGATTTTCCTTTCCGCAAGTTCTTGGTTTTTAACCACCAACTGAAGCTTTGGCACACTTGTGGCGACAGGAGCATGGGTAGATCCAGAGCTTGGATCTTCCTGTTCCATGCCGCTAAGATACTGCCTTGAAGTAATCTTGAATGAAACTGGGCGTAAGGGACAGCCTCGAAGGAGGCTACCATCTTCCCTAGTAGCCTTATGCAAAGGTGAATAAACAGCTTTTTCTTTGCCTTGACCTTGTGGATCAGGTTCTTTTAGCGACTTGATCTTTGGTTCTGGCAGGAATACCCTGCCTTGGGCTGTGTCTATGATCATGCCCAAATATTCTACCCTTTGGGCTTGTAGAGAGGATTTTTGTAGGTTTACAATCCATCCTAACTGTTCCATGTATTTTATTGTGGTGAGCACAACGTGATCTAATCCTGCCACCGACTGATCTATCACAAGTAGATCATCTAGATAGGCCATTACTACTATGCCCTATACCCTCAGATTTGCCAACAGAAGGGCTAGTACCTTTATAAATACCCAGGGGGCGGTAGCCACCCCAAATGGCAGAGCCACAAACTGGAAGTGGCGATGTTCTACTGCAAACCTTAAAAATCTGCTGGGATTTCTCGAAATTCCAGTTTGTATCCTAAGGATAATGTGGATATTACCCACTTGTCCTGGATTTCTGTCTGCCATGCCGCTGAAAACTGCCAAACTCGTCCCCCCACTCGGCCGAGCGTGGGCGCCCCTTCATGAAGAGGTTTTGGGGTTTTGCTTGCTAGTCTTTGAACCCCACTGATTCTTGTTTTTCTGGGCTTGGCCTTCCTTAGCTTTTGTGGCTGGCTGAAAATTGCTTTTTCTCTGGTAAAAGGGTAGTTTTACCGCTCGATATCTTTTGGATATATTTCTCCAAATCTTCCCCAAAGAGCTGTTCGCCATAGAAGGGGAAGCTGGACAAAAGCTTTTTTCATGGAGCTTTTGCTGATCAATGCTTTAGCCAAAGAATTCTGCGCATAAGCACCAGCTACAGTGTGAGGCGGGATGCCTGTTGGATAGAATCTCTCATGGCATCCACTGTAAAACATAAGGCCCTAGGCATAATCTCCGAAAATTTGATCTGTTCAGCAGTCAGATCTTTCATCCCCTGTTTCACCTGGTCCTTTAAGACCTGACACATACCCACCGCTGCTACAGCAGGTTGGGTTACTGCGCCTGCCAGAAGGAAGGATGATTTTAGTAAAGATTCCAACCTTTTTTCAGAAGGATCTTTAAATACCTGGGCATTGTCCACCGGACAAGTTAGGCTTTTGTTTACAGAAGAAATCGCTGCATCCACAGAAAGCAGACTCCACTTCTTGGTAAACTTCTCCTTCATAGGATAAAGCACTTCAAACTTCCTAGGAGGAGCAAAACGCTTATCTGGGTTTTTCCAGTCTGCGTAAATCACATTCTCCAATAAAGGATGAATCGGAAAGGCACAAGCAGCCTGTGGGGATCTCAAGGAGCCCAGAGAGGAGACAGGTGATTCAGTTAACTCTTTAGAGGGTAGTCTGAATGTGGAGGGCATTGCTTCAGTATAATATTGCACCTGTAATTTTAGCACCTGAGATGCAGAAAAAGGTTCCTCTGCTAGCTCTGATCCCTCCAAGTCCTCATCCCTTGGTAGGGTCTCATCCTCCTCAGATCTTTTTGCAAGGAGATCTAATACAACAAGAGGAGATCTGCTTAGTTTTTTGTCCTTTCTTGAGGACTTTGCGATTAACGCAGTGATTCTCCCTTCTAAATTGTTTAGGGCTGTTGCCAAAGTGTCTTCAGTGACATATGCAGACACAGGCACCACAGGAGAGGCTGCAACTCCTGATAGAGGTAATGGCTCATCCTGTATAAACACATCAGTGGCCAAAGAAGGGGTTAAAAGCACCTGTGTTATGGCACTTCTAAATCACTTTTCAGACGCTTTGGAATCACTGGCCATTAATTTCAATGGGCAGGGCGTTTTGGGAGAGCTGTTTATAGCGCTCCTAAACTGCCCCAAAGATGCTGCTTACAAGACTTTGCCTAACGTCCCACAAGCGCACCGCCCTAGTGTGAAAAGTCACACTGAAATTAATAGGAGGTGTTTTCAGGCATATTACAGGCACTATTTTTAGCGCTAAAACGCCTGGAAACTACCTCAGTGTGAAAGGGGTCTAAAGAGGACCTGTCCTGCTTATTTCCATTACAAGGGATGTTTACATTCCTTGTAATAGGAATAAAAGTGATCAAAACATTTGACAGTGTAAAAATAAAAGAATAGAAGTAAAATAAATAAGAAAATAATTTTTTTTTAAAGCGCACCGTCTCTGAGCTTGCGTGCAGCAACAAACACATACGAAAGTCGTGCCCACATGCGTAAATGGTGTTCAAACCACACATGTGAGGTATCGCTGCGATCATTAGAGCAAGAGCAATAATTCTAGTCCAAGACCTCCTCTGTAACTCTAAACTGGTGACCTGTAAAAACGTTTAAAGCGTCGCCTATGGAGATTTTTAAGTACCAAAGTTTGTTTGATACATATCATTTCCACTTTCAGCACTGATTTTTTTTCATATTACACAATATTTTAATACATATTAACCATTTAAGACCCGGACCATTATGCAGGTTAAGGACCTTGCCCCTTTTCGCGATTCGGCACTGCGTCGCTTTAACTGACAATTGCGCGGTCGTGCGACGTGGCTCCCAAACAAAATTGGAGTCCTTTTTTTCCCACAAATAGAGCTCTTTTTTGTTGGTATTTGATCACCTCTGCGGTTTTTATTTTATGCGCTATAAACAAAAATAAAGCAACAATTTTGAAAAAAATTTCATTTTTTACTTTTTGCTATAATAAATATCCCCCAAAAAAGATATAAAACATTTTTTTCCCCTCAGTTTAGGCCTATAAGTATTCTTCTACATATTTTTGGTAAAAGAAAACGCAATAAGCGTTTATCGATTGGTTTGCGCAAAATTTATAGCGTTTACAAAATAGGGGATAGTTTTATGTCATTTTTATTAATATTTTTTTTTTTACTACTAATGGCAGCGAGCAGCGATTTTTTTCATGACTGCGACATTATGGCGGACACATTGGACAATTTTGACACATTTTTGGGACCACTATCATTTTTACAGCCAAAAGTGCTATAAAAATGCACTGATTACTGTGAAAACGACAATTGCAATTTAGGAGTTAACCACTAGGGGGCACTGTAGGGGTTAAGTGTGACCTCCTATGTGTTTCTAACTGTAGGGGGCGGGGCTGGACGTGTGACGTCAGTGATCGTCTTTCCTTATATCAGGGAACAGACGATCACTGACATTGCCACAATGAAGAACGGGGAAGGTGTGTTTACACACACCTCTCCCCGTTCTTCAGTCCTGTGACCGATTGCGGGACACCGGTGGCGATCGGGTCCGCGGGTCCCGTGGGTGCGGTCACGGAGCTTCGGACCGGGTCGGAGCGTGCCGGAGCGTTTGCGACCCCACGGCTGGGCTCTTAAAGAGGACGTACAGGTACGTGCTTTTGCCCAGCTGTGCCATTCTGCCGACATATATCATGCGTGAAGGAGTCCTTAAGTGGTTAAAGGGGTTGTAAAGGTTTGTTTTTTATTTTCTAATAGGTTCCTTTAAGCTAGTGCATTGTTGGTTTACTTACCTTTTCCTTCGATTTCCCTTCTAAATGTTTTTTTTTCTTTGATTTCTTTGTCTGAATTACTCACTTCCTGTTCCTCCTCAGTAAGCTGTTCAGTAAGCTGTTCTGGCTGACTAAACACTGCTCAGATGATGGTGTCAAGTTTACTGAGGAGAAACAGGAAGTGAGAAATTCAGACAAAGAAAAAAAACATTTCGAAGGGAAATCGCAGGAAAAGGTAAGTGAACCATGCACTAGCTTAAAGGAACCTATTTAGAAAATAAAAAACAAACCTTTACAACCCCTTTAAAGCGGGGGTTCACCCTATATAAAAAAAAAAAAAAAAAAAAAATGTTTTCCTCTAGCATTAAATTCGGCATAGTAGCGCGAGCTACAGTATGCCTGTCTGTATTTTTTTATCCCCGTACTCACTGTGCTATTGTACTTAGAAGATTCCGGGGAATGGGCGTTCCTATGGAGAGAGAAGGTGATTGACGCCCGGCCCTGGCACGTCACGCTTCTCCGGAAATAGCCAAAATAGGCTTGGCTCTTCACGGCGCCTGCGCATAGCCTGTGCACAGGCGCCGTGAAGAGCCGAGACCTACTCCGGCTGTCTTCGGGGAGCGTGACGTGCCAGAGCCGGCCGTCAATCATCCTCCCTCTCCATAGGAACGCCCATTCCCCGTGGCAGACGGAATCTTCAATGTACAATAGCACTGTGAGTACAGGGATATAAAAATACAGACAGGCATACTGTAGCTCGCGCTACTATGCCAAATTTAATGCTATACTGTTGTTAAGGAGGGTGAACCACCGCTTTAAGTGCTACACTCTTGTGTTTATTTGGATATATGCCTTGTATTAGGGTATTGTGACAGCTGCTATTTATCTTGTTTATGACTTTTTAGGCATCCAGTGTGGTTCTTTCATTGTTTTTAGATTTGAAATCCAAATCGGCTAAAATTGCAGCTAAATTTGTAAAGCACGTGTTGGTGCCATTCATTCTTAATGGCACCCTAAACAAGGTGTGATTTTGCTGTGATTGTCGCTTAACAAAAACACATGAAAATTGCAGCTAAACGCACGTGAGAAAAATAATGCAAAGCTAATTGCCCAAGAAGGTGCATGCAAATCGCTCTGAAAACTCACGTTCCCGCTTCAAAAATATGAACATGGACATGCACAAATGAGGAGTGGTCAGCATCACAGGTTTTTTTTTTTTTATTAGATCTACATTGTTGCAGAGCAGTTAAGGGAGGAATTTTCAAATTTATCTGTGACCTTATAATAAACTGGCCTTACTGATCCTACTGAGTTTTGTCTTGCGGTACAACAGAATTAATAAATGCCTCCTAGAGTGTTAAATGATCCAAGATAGTGACAGTTGTTGTCTATGCTAATAAAAGTACTAGGTGAAAGTTTGTTCAGTTTGTTCAGTGCTGGATGCACCAAAAAACAATAAAATGAGCAAAAACCACTGACATGGGGGAATATCCATCCTTCCTAAATGCAAAGCAGTGCTAAATATAGACAGATTATAAAAACAAAATTTCCTCTAAGAGCTCAAGTATGTGTACCTTTAGGTATGTAGCATAATACCTATTAGTGCTCACGCAATGTAGAAGTGCACTGCCTTTAATAATTACTTTTACCCCAAAGCACACCTCAGCTGGAGTGCACTGCATCTCACATGTATTGTGCCCTAGAGAAAATCCTGCAAGACCTATTTTTTTTTACGGGTTGAGGTTTTGTTAATTTGCCTAATAAATGCCCAATATGTTATTGGTTTTCCCATGAATTTAATATCTGCATGCAACCATGAGACAGACCCAACAAAGCATGTAAACTCTTTTAAGAGCAAGCTTGTAAATTATAATATGGCTTTCACACTTTTTACATGGTTGACGTTATTATTTAATTTAATTTATCTTTATATAAAAGAGTTTGGTCAAAGTAGCTACGGTACTGAATGATCACTAGCATCAATCAGCTAGAGAATCGAATGCTTTCAATCACTCAAAGCAGACTGATGGACACAGCAAGATGATCACAGCCAGTCCTAGCAAGCACTGCTACTCACTAAACATCACTTAAGACACTCATGCTAGGGCTTCCCTAGGGAGTGATAAGTGCTTTTGACTGTCAGTAACACCTGTCATTCCATATACTATACATATTTTCCAACTTGCTAAATCTCTGTGAGTGGATGACAAAGGTTCACTTTTCTGTGGAGAAACATGGACCTTTGTTCATTTGTTACTCAAATTTCCCCCTTAATGATCAGGCCATTTTTTGCGATACTGCATTGCTTTAAATTACAATTGTGCAGTCGTGCAATGCTGTACCCAAACAAAATGTATGTCCTTTTTTCCCCACAAATAGAGATTTATTTTTGTGGTATTAGATCACCTCTGCCATTTTTATTTTTTCCGCTATAGACCCAAAAATAACGACAATTCTGAAAAAAATACATATTTTGCTTTCTGCTATAATACATATACAAAATAAAATATATTTAAAAAACATTCTTTATCAGTTAACCACTTAAGACCCGGACCAAAATGCAGGTAAAGGACCTTGCCCCCTTTTGTGATTCGGCACTGCGTCGCTTTAACTGACAATTGCGCAGTCGTGCGACGTGGCTTCCAAACAAAATTGGCGTCCTTTTTTTCCCACAAATAGAGCTTTCTTTTGGTGGTATTTGATCACCTCTGCGGTTCTTATTTTTTGCGCTATAAACAAAAATAGAGCGACAGTTTTGAAAAAAATCTATATTTTTTACTTTTTGCTATAATAAATATCCCCCAAAAACATATAAAAATTCTCAGTTTAGGCCGATACGTATTCTTCTACCTATTTTGGGTAAAAAAAATCGCAATAAGCATTTATCGATTGGTTTGCGCAAAATTTATAGTTTTTACAAAATGGGGGATAGTTTTATTGCATTTTTATTAATTATTATTTTTTTACTACTAATGGCGGCGATCAGCGATTTTTTTCGTGACTGCGACATTATGGCAGACACTTCGCACAATTTTGACACATTTTTGGGACCATTGTCATTTTCACAGCAAAAAATGCATTTAAAATGCATTGTTTTACTGTAAAAATGACAATTGCAGTTTGGGAGTTAACCACAGGGGGCGCTGATGGGGTTATGTGTGACCTCAAGTGTGTTTACAACTGTAGGGGGGTGTGGCTGTAGGTCTGACGTCATTGTGTATTCCCTAATATAGGGACGCACAATCAATCGATGACAGCGCCACAGTGAAGAACAGGGAAGCTGTGTTTACATACAGCTCTCCTCGTTCTTCAGCTCAGGGGACCGATTGCGGGACTCCAGCAGGCGATCAGTTCTGCGAGTCCCGCGGTCACGGAGCTTCGGACCGGGTCGCGGGAGCGCGCCCGTGACCCACCGCTGGGCTTTATACAATCAGGTACAGATACGTGATTGTGCCCAGCGGTGCCATTCTGCCGACGTATATCGGCGTTAGGCGGTCCTTAAGTGGTTAAGGTCAACATTCTTCTACATATATTAGCTAAAAAAAATTGCAATAAGCGTATATTGATTGGTTTTCACAAAAGTTATAGCGTCTACAAACTATGGGATAGATTTATGGACTTTTATTTTTACTTGTAATGGCGGCGATCTGCGATTTTTAGCAGGACTGCGACATTGTGGCGGACAAATCTGACCCCAAGTGACACTTTTTGGAGACCAGTGACATTATTACAGTGATCAGTGTTAAAAAAAATGAACTGATCAATGAATAAATTACACTGGCAGGGAAGGGGTTAATACTAGGGGCGATCAAGTTGTTAACTTTGTTCCCTGGGTGTGTTTCAACTGTGTGGGGGATGGGTTTACTGGGACAACACAGATATTGCTGTTCCTGATCAGCAGATCTCAGTATTGTCCCCTGTCAGAACAGGGATCTGCCTTGTTTACATAGGCAGATCCCCGTTCTGCCTCTCTGTACCACACGTGCGTGCCCACATGATCACATGCACAGACCGACGTACAGGTAAGTTGGTTTGCGCAGCCAAGCTCCTTGCCGCAATATATATGGATTCTCCAAGTTTTTATGGATTTTGGGCAGATGTTAAAAATATGTGATGGAATAGAATGCCCCCTATTTTTTAAGGCTGAAAATTCTGCCAAGGTAAGGTTGGATTGTTTAGTGCTGGTGTGGAGTAGACAACCTGATAAAATGCTGTTAAGTAATATCTTTCTGGTCAATCTAAAATTCCTTTGTCATCCAAGTCACAACCCATTAGATTCACATGACTTAATACCCTTCCAAATAGAAGGGATGTAGGGCAGGGAGACACAGACAACCCAAAAAAATGAATAAGCGACACATAAATACTGGTATATACAATTTGAGTGAGGTTGAACGCAACCAAAAAGAACTCTATAGACCAGTGGTTCTCAACCTGGGGGTCGGGACCCCCATGGGGGTCAAATGACAATTTGCCAGGGGTCACCAAATCCTGGGCTGTTCCTGAAGCCTGCAGTACTCTCAGCCTTTTCACAGCCATCCAGCAGGGCTGTCCCTAGAGCCTGTGGCTGCCAAGCTGGGCTGCTCCTGGAGCCCTTGCCTGCCCATTCAGTTTACAGCATGGCTGTGGGGCAGAGACTAGAGGTCAGCTGACTGGTAAGAAATGTGAAGTGGGAGGGGCTGGAGGAGACCCTATCTCCTGATGTTGGCATAGGTGTCACTGCTGCGAGACACCACAGAGCTGGTGACACATTGAGTAACACTACCTGTGATTAGAGGGAGAGAAAGAATTTTTTGCAATTCGGCACTGCAAATTTATTCATAACTTTCTTAGTCGCACATTTAAAACCTAGGTTTAGTCTATAGCAGTGGTTCTCAACCTTTCTAGTGCCGTGACCCCTTGATAAAATTTCCCAAGTTGTGGGGACCCCTGACAGTAGAATTTTTGTAGTGTGGGTTTTCAGCACCTAAGGCCAGACAAGTAATTTGCGCCCCTAGCCCACGGACATTTAGGGACCCCTAAGTCCCTTGCACTCGTACAGTATTAAAACCCCTTCTGGTACATTTTAGGATGTACCACTCTCTCTATGTTCTCCTTTCTTTCACTTTTATCTCTCTATCTTAATTTCTTGTCCCCTCATCCCTCTCTCTAGTCATCTTTCCTGTTATTTCTCTTATTCTCTGGACATTGAGCAGCCAATTCTTCCAGGGCTGAAGTGGTTAAGCTAAATGCAGCGATCTGTATCTTGTAGTAACTGCTGTCTCCTATGGCAACAACTTCACTTACAGTATCCCACTGTAGATCCTCAAGATTAGCTTTCAGCTACCTGCTGGACTTTTCAAGTATTACTCACAGCTATCCGCTGTATTCTTCAAGCTTCAGCCACGCTACCCGCTGGATCCCTCAAGCTTTACTCACAGCTACCCGCTGTAGTCCTCTTTAAGCTTTACTTACAGGTACCTGCTGTACTCCTTGCAACAAGAGTGGTTGTCCCTCTGGCAATGGCTTCTCCTTTGCCTCTGGCAACGATCAGGCTCCCCTCGGCCGAGCCTCTTTACACGTGGCTAGGCCTCAAGCTTCAGGCCTACATCTCAGCTGCTGTTCCACACACACCCACCCAGGCCGCAGCCCAGGTGAAAAGAACCCCAAAATCACCTGACTCTCTCCAAATAAATATACTATCCCAGCAGCCTCAGCAGTCAAAGAAACTCCTGCAAAGAAAAGCATATTCACTCTTAACCTAAATTCACTGTACTCTAATGCCAAGGGCAACAGTGCCACCTATTGACAGAAGAGAGAAAACACAGTTAAACTCAAGATTAGGAGAGAAACATTTGATCAGACTACAAATTAGCCAGGCTAGTTACCACCTAGCAAAACTAAATTTACTAGCAGCCTTGTTTAGGACAAGGATGCTACATGTACTTTTGACTCTTGCAGTGGATTTATTGATTTATCTGTTCATTGCATACATATATGTATTGTTTGTATGGATAGCGCAGCATGTTGGTTTGACAGCTTGAGCTTGTGTGCTTTTTCTTAAAAAAGAAAGGCATTTTATCCTGGTAAGCTGCCACATTTGGCACCTTTTGGTGAGGGGGGAGCAGGTACCTGGTTTTGACAGTGGAAAACTGAGCCGGAAGTATGGAAAACTGAGCCGGAAGTACGGCCCCTCTTGATTCCACCACAGCTTTCTGGGACACTTCAGAGGTCCCAGAAGACTGCAGCCAATTCACAAAGTGCAGTGCGCATGTGCAGTAAGAAACCGACTGTGAAGCTGCAAGGCTTCACGGCCAGCTTCCCTTAGTCAAGATGGTGGCACCAGCACCCAATAATGGACTAAAGAACCGCTGGATTCCTGGACAAGTACGTGCCCTAATATTAAAAATCAGCAACTCTAGTATTTGTAGGTGTTGACTTTTATTTTTTTGTGAAGGAGCCTGGAGCTCTGCTTTAACACTATAAACTGCCCAAGGCTCCCCGGTGCTTAAGGATCTACACTGGCTCCCGATTGCAAAACGGGTCGAGTTCAAGGCTCTCTGTCTGGTGTTTCAGGCCTATTGGCAACTAGGCCCGATGTACTTATCGAATATGACACAACACTACTGTCCACCCAGAGAGCTTCGTTCAACTGACGCCCTGTTAGCGATTATTCAACCTAGTCGCTTAGCTTCAAAGGGTGCCCGCCGGCTCCAAACACTGGGAAATTTGCTTTGGAATCAGCTCCCTCATCAGCTCCGAGCATCCTCCTCCTTGATGGCCTTCCGTAAAGGCTTGAAAACACTGTTTTTTTCACAAGCCTACGGATAGACACTGCCTTAATCCCAGGCTGCGGTCCATGGTCAGGGAATAGGGATAGGCTCCTTGTGTCCTGCCTCCCCTCCCTTCTTTTTATATTTCTGTTTACTTCTGGCTTGTTCCCCTCTTTTACTTAGATATCCTAGTCTCTTCTCTTTGCTCCTGGGAACTGAATACCCCCAGCTTGTTGGTAAGCGCTTAGACACAAGTTTCTCAACTCGCATTCGGCGCTCTATAAGCATTTATTCCAATCCAATCCAATCGTTAAAATCACTTTACATTTTTTTTATTGTGAAGTACTGGACTATTTAAATTGGCAATCGGCTGACCTCTTTCACCTACTGCAATGTGCTGTTTCAAAGACCTTCAAGGAAGAGAGATCCCAAGTCATCCTCTTGGCTGTGGAGTGTGGAGCATCTCCATCAAGGAAAAACTTGCAATTATGCCAACACTGTCACGCAGACTGACCTCCTGCCCAACAGTTTCGGCTTATATCTGGTTTTGAAATTATCAATACAGAAAGAGCAGTAGTGCGAGAGTGCAGTTAGTGATTAAGTTGGTAACCACTGAACACTAATGCTGGGGATTATTTTGTGCATACTGACACCAAGAATAACATCTAAATTTGCTCCCACTGACACCAAGAATAAAGCCTCGTACACACGATAATTTTTCACGGCACGAAAACCGCTGGCAGAGCTTTTTGCAGAGAAAACCGTACGTGTGTATGGTTTCTCAACGAGAAAACTGTTGTGAATCTTGACGAGAAAAAAAGAGAACCTGCTATCTATTTTCTCGTCGGGAGTCTCAATGTTCTCGTTGTGATGGTTTACGACGAGAAAAACGTTTGTGTGTATGCTTTTACGAGTCTTAAAAACCTGCGCATGGTCAGAATCAAGTATGAGACGGGATCGCACCTTCAGTAAAACTAGCGTTCGTAATGGAGATAGCACATTCGTCACGCTGTAAAAATGATTGCATTGTTTAACCACTTAAAGTGGAGGTTCACCCGGAAATGACAATTTTTAACCTTAGATTGATGCTCATTTTGTTTAGGGGAATCGGCTATTTTTTTTAAAATCGAAGCTGTACTTACCGTTTTAGAGAGCGATCTTCTCTGCCGCTTCCGGGTATGGGCTGCGGGACTGGGCGTTCCTATTTGATTGACAGTCTTCCGACGGTCGCATCCATCGCGTCACGATTTTCCGAAAGTAGCCGAACGTCGGTGCGCAGGCGCCGTATAGAACCGCACCAACGTTCGGCTTCTTTCGGCTACTCGTGACGCAATGGGTGCGACCGTCGGAAGCCTTTCGGAAGACTGTCAATCAAAATAGGAACGCCCAGTCCCGAAGACCAGATCACTCTCTAAAACGGTAAGTACAGCTTCGATTTTAAAAAAAACTAGCCGATTCCCTGACAAAATGAGCATCAATCTAAGGTTAAAACTTTTTTTAGGGTGAACTCCCGCTTTAAGGACCGCCTCCTGCACATTTACGTCGGCAGAATGGCACGGCTGGGCACATGCACGTATAGGTACGTCCTGTGCTAGTACCCAGCCGTGGGTCACGGGCGCCCGCGACCCGGACCGAAGCTCCGTGACCGGGACCCGATCGCCGCTGGAGTCCCGCGATCGTTTCCCCGGAGCTGAAGAACGGTGAGAGCTGTATGTAAACACAGCTTCCCCGTTCTTCATTGTGGCGGCGCCATCGATCGTGTGATCCCTTTAATAGGGATACTCAATCGATGACGTCACACCTACAGCCACACCCCCCTACAGTTGTAAACACACATGAGGTCACACATAACCCCATCAGCGTCCCCTTGTGGTTAACTCCCAAACTGCAATTGTCATTTTCACAGTAAACAATGCATTTTAAATGCATTTTTTGCTGTGAAAAGGACAATGGGCCAAATCCACAGCCAGCGGCGCAAAATAAGTTTTTTCTAACTTATGTCATTTAAGTTACGGCGCCCTAAGTTGGTGTCGTAATTGCCGTATCCACAGCGCATTTGCGCCCAAAAGTGCGCCTGCCGTAACGTAAATTCGGAGGCGTAAGGCGGGGTTATGGCAAGTGGGAAGGAAGTGGGCGTGCTTCATTGTAATGAGCCGTGACCCCATGCAAATGAAGGTCCGGCCGTACTGCGCATGCGCGCACGAATCTGCTGCTCACTGCGCATGTGCAGAACTTTGCCTGGCGCAATCAGTGAGATAGGTAAAAGGCCAAGTGTACTTAGTTTGAGGATCGCACTGTGCTTAACTAGCTCCAGTCAAACACACTTCATTTGCAAAAGTATTTCCCTGTGTTCCCTTCCATGAGCAATTTGCTTCTGCTCTTAGTTTGTCAGTGTTTGTTGGTAAGTTGTGTTTGATAGAGAAGTGTTGGAGGAGTAGTAGATAGTAGTTGTTGTTTGTTTGTGATAAGTGTAATTTTTGTTTGATTGTTTCTGCTAATTTTTTTGTTTGTTTTTTTTCTGCTTGGATTTTGTGTTTGGTTTTTGTGTGTTTGTATTTGACTTTGTAGTAGCTGTCTGCGTCTGTGTGTATTTTTGTGTATTTGTTTGGTGTGTATTTTTGTGTGTTTGTATTTGACTTTGTAGTAGCTGTCTGCGTCTGTGTGTATTTTTGTGTGTTTGTCCTGTTTGGCTTCTTGTTGCTGGGTGGTGTCTGTGATGGCCCCCAAACGCAGGAAGCTGAATTTTTCACATGTTGAAAAGCAAATCCTAGCCAGGTATGTCATACAATATGGAAGATATCTACATGGGCCTGATAGCCGGAACACCTCCCAGGCCCAAAGGAAGAAGATCTATGCCAAAATAACAGATCACATAAATGCGGCGGGGGGAGGGGAGACGAGAACCCCCGCTGGCATTAAGAAAAAGATCAATGATCTGAGGAGCGTGGTCCGCAATAAGGTGGCCAAGCTCACTGCGCATAGGAGGGGCACTGGAGGAGGGGGACCATGCCCCATCCGGCTGACTGAGGAGGAATGGGCAGTGGCCCGGTGTTTCGAGCCAGAGCAGGTGGTGGGCCTGCCTGGTTATCAGTCTGATGTTCCTGTGAGGCCTGGTAAGGTTTATTTTTTTTTTTATTTGGTGATTAGCATGTGTGGGTGGGGGAAGGGAACATGTGCCAAGTGTGTGGATCCTCAAACCTGTGATTGTTTGGTGTCTTCCACAGATGACCAGGAGATTGCTGGGCCATCAGGCCAGGCTGCTGCACCACCCCAAAGACAGGAGGCTGCTGAGGAGTCCCCAGGGGAGGGGAGTGGCCAAACCTCCCCTCATGAGGAGGCTGAGGGGGAGGAGGATGAGGGGGAGGAGGAAGAAGATCTCCAGATTGGCCGGGAAATCATTATTGCCACAGATCTGATGACCTTTGACGATACCCTTGAGGCTAGCCTTGAGGCTCCCCTTGAGGCTACCCTTGAGGCTACCCCAGAGGCTCCCCTTGAGGCTACCCCAGAGGATCCCCCAGAGGCTGGCACCAGTCAGGCCACCATCAGGGGTAGCCCCTCCCACAACATGCCGCAACCCACAAGGGTCACTCTATCCCCTCCTACCTGGCCACAAGCCTCAGGGGCAGGCAGGATGGCGACCCAGGACACCAGGGTGGGGTCTGAGCATATGCCGGCCAGTCTGCTGAGGGACAATGCCAAGCAGACCCGCAGTCTGGGTGACATCAAAAAAACTATGGCCAAGATGGAGCACAGCCTGGATGTAATGAGGGAGTCACTCAGTGATGTGGCCACCAATTCATTGGGTGTCATCACCTGTTTGTGGTCCCTGCATACCGCCACAACAGGCGTGGGCCAGGAGGTGACTGCCCTCACCCGGGCTGTGCAGGACAACACCCGGGCTGTGCAGGAGAACACACGGGCTGGCCAGGCCAATACGGCTGCCATCACTGCCTGCCTGACCAGGATAGCAGTGGCCTTGGAGGGCAGGCCAGCCGGAGGTCAGACACCAGGGGAGGCTCCTCCCTCCCCTGCTCCCCCCCCCAATGAAGATACTCCCTCCCCTGCTCCCCCCCCAATGAAGATACTCCCTCCCCTGCTCCCCCCCCCAATGAAGATACTCCCTCCCCTGCTCCCCCCCGTGAAGATCCTCCAGGTGGCCGTGCCCGTGGGCAGCCTAGAAGGAGCACTCGCCGCCGGACTTAAATACCAGGGGTACTTTTTTTTTTTTGCTTTAAAAATTTTGGTTATTATACTGTACTTATGATTTCGTTTATGTGTGTGAATGATGTGTGAATGTGGGGGGGTGGCATTCCTGACAAAATAAGGGTGTCACCCTCAGTTTTGGTGGAGAAGGGATCCCCAGGACCAGGGAGAAGTCATCCTAGGTTCCTGAATGGTGTATGAATGCACAGTGACATAATTGGAGCCGTGGCGGGGCGTTACTGCTCCCAAGTACCAAAGGGGGGGGGGGTACTTGGATCTAATCCAATTCGATGTGCATGTGATGTGTTTGTGCTAGGGACCACAGTGGTGTGCATTCATGCATTCTCATTGTGACATAAATCATGTGCGTTTCCAGAGACAAAAACATTCTCAATGTGTCATTAAACATGTGCGTTTACTGTGCAAAGCAACATTCTCATTGTCACATAATTCATGTGCGTTTGCAGTGAAAACAAATAATAACATTGTCACATAATTCATGTGCGTTTGCATTGAAAAGAAATAATAACATTGTGACATGATTTCTGGCCATTTACTGAGAAAAGATGCCTTCTGCCAGGCGTCTCCTGGCTACTGTGCCCTCAGTAGACCGGGTAGAGTGGGCTAGGGGGGGATTGCCTGGGTGGGGGGTCAGGTCAGCACGTAAGTTAATCTCCAGTCCCCTTCTCGTTGCAAAGTTATGAAGAATGCAACAAGCCCCTATTATTTGGCACACAAAGTCTGGGGAATACAGCAGTGTACCCCCAGTCTTGTCCAGGCATCTGAAGCGGGACTTCAGCAGGCCAAAAGTACGCTCCACTACTGCCCGGGTGCGAATATGAGCCTCGTTGTAGCGTTGCTCTCCTGGGGTTTGGGGGTTCCTGAATGGGGTCATCATGTGAGGGCCCAGGGCATATCCAGAGTCACCTGGAAGGGAAAAGACAGGAGGATATTAGTCATGCATGTGCCCCATGTGATGTCTGCATCATGGGGGGGGACAGTCATACCTGACACACATGTCACTCACCAACCAGCCAGCTGTCTCCATACACGTTCTGCTCCAATTCACGTGCTATGTTGGTCTGCCTAAAGATGTAGCTGTCATGGCACGAACCTGGAAATTTGGCACACACATGCCAGATGAGGCCATGGGCATCCACGATTACCTGGACATTGATGGAATGCCAGTTTTTGCGATTCCTGAACAGGTGCTCTGTATCATGGGGGGGCTGTAGTGCCACATGGGTACAGTCAATGGCCCCGATGGTCCGTGGGAATCGTGCAATCTGATAGAAATCAGCCATGCTCTTCATTCGCTGGTCCTCCTGGGTGGGCTTTTCAAATTGACTGCCCATGCGTCTCAGTATTGCAGGGACAACCTGGTGCACACACCTGCTCATCGAGGACTGTACCATCCCAGCCAGACCTCCACATGTTCTCTGAAAAGACCCAGTGGCCAGAAAATGCAGGGTGGCCATAACTTTAATGTGAGCTGGCAGGGCATGGGATCGTTGGGTTGGGGTGTTCAGATCATCCTGCAGGATCCTGGTTAAGTCCAGGATGGCTTCCTGGTTAAATCTGAAGTTGCCAATGACCTCAGACGCAGTCATGCCAAAGAGATCTTGGCGTGGGCGGTATATCCTCTCCTGTGCCCTCCTCCTCCTCCTCCTCTGTGCCCTCCTCCTTCTCTGCGCCTGTAAAGTGGCGAGTAACGTTATAATCATTGATGGCCCAGGCATTTTGGCAGTCACAATGAAGTCAAGCAAAGAAGTGTTGGCAGCTCTTCCTAAATGGTGTTGCTTCAGCAGACCTTTACAGGGCTGGTGTAAAATTAGGGCTGCTTTTATAAAGTCTAATTTTGCTCCAGAAAACTAACAGGTGCGCACAGGGCGTTATCTACGGCGCACAGGGCGTAATCTACGGCGCACACACTTAATTTTGAGGATCGCCCTATCTCCCTCATTTGCATCTTTGCCTATCAAATAAAGCGGCGTGACTAGCGTAATTTGCGTCAGAGGATGCGCCAGAGTAATTATTTTAAGTAGGACGGAAAAACCGGATTTTTCGTTTTGAGGATCGGGCGCAAAGATACGCGCGGAGTAAAATTAGAAATCTCGAGTTAAGTCGGCGCATCTGCTTTGTGGATTTGCCCCAATGGTCCCAAAAATGTGTCAAAAGTGTCCGAAGTATCCGCCATAATGTCGCAGTCACGAAAAAAAATTGCTGATCGCCGCCATTAGTAATAAAAAAAAAAAAAAATTATAAAAATGCAATAAAACTATCCCCTATTTTGTAAACGCTATAGAAACCGATAAACGCTTATTGCGATTTTTTTTACCAAAAATAGGTAGAAGAATACGTATCAGCCTATACTGAGGAAAAAATGTCGCTCTATTTTTGTTTATAGTGCAAAAAATAAAAACCACAGAGGTGATCAAATACCACCAAAAGAAAGCTCTATTTGTGGAAAAAAAAGGACGCCAATTTTGTTTGGGAGCCACGTCGCACGACCACGCAATTGTCTGGTAAAGCGACGCAGTGCCGAATCGCAAAACCTGGCTCGGTCCTTTAGCTGCCAGAGGCTGGGTTCACACTACTACACTACTTTCATCCTACTTTGCTCTGTGTTCAATGTTTCCCTATGAGAGCGTCTTGTAGCGTCCTACACAAGTCGGTCCGACTTTGAAAATGCTCCCTGTACTACTTTTGGACCTACATTGATCCTACTTCAGGCCCATTGAATATCATTGAAGTCGGACCAAAGTAGTATCCTGTTCATGAAAGTAGGATGGATGTAGGACCAATGTAGGATAAATGTAGGACCAATGTAGCAGAGCAAAGTAGGATGAAAGTAGTGTAGTAGTGTGAACCCAGCCTAAAGGTCCGGGTCTTAAGTGGTTAAATACTGCACATTTAAATCTTCTTTAGAATGGTACAATAATGAAAAATAATAAACTTGTTTTGCTGCTGATATTCACACAGTTCTTAATAACTTTTTGCAAAATTTTTAATGCTGTCATGAATATTTTTGATTATTTTATAGAGCAAGATATATATATTTTTTATTATTTTGAATACAAATCTGCATTTTAAATTATTATTTAATTTCTAGTGATCTCCATGATTTTATTTTTAATGTTGTTGTGTCAAGTTACCCCAATTTAAACATTATTATCTTGTATTTTTTGACCTTCAAGGAGATTGTTTGGTGTTATCTGTCCCTTTTTAATGAGACCTTTTTATGTAATTAGACCCTTTTAGGTTTAAGAAAAACACATAGGCAAGTATTAACTGTAAAAAAAAAAAAAAAAAAAAGAACGATTTATTATGGTATATAATAAGAAAATAAATAGAAGGCAGCGCTGGAGAACCTGCTGCAATTTGTGCAACTCTGTGTGGACACTAAAATTGGGACCTTGAGAAGCACATACAGTAGGGAGCCCAATCTGGTCCTGGACTCCCAGAGGTCAGGAACAGCAGCAGGTGAGATATATGTCCCAAGTTTGTGGTACCAAAACAGCCTGCCTTCTGTCAGACTACATTGAAGCAAGGCCATAATTTTCTGGTCTTCCTGGCAGCCTTCTTTGCTGCTTTCTCTGCAGCCTGCCCTGCAGCCTTCCTTCTCTGCCTGTGTACTCATGTCAGGAGGAGGAAAAGGTGGAGGAGGTGGAGAAGGAGGTGGAGGAGAAGAAGGTGGAGGAGGTTGAGAAGAAGGAGGTGGAGGAGGAGGAGAAGGAGGTTGAGAAGAAGGAGGTGGAGGAGGATGGCCATGGTCACAAATTACAGTGGATTCTGTAAATTGTCACCATCAACCCCTTATTTAAAAGGCTAATGAGCAGGGGCTCACATAGGAGGCGTTTGCCCATCGGCATCTAGCTAGTTTTGATGCCAACTAGGGCAGCATAGCCCTCTTCAGGGATAGTTGGTTGTTGGAGGGTGGCCTGTGCCTCTTTAACCACTTAAGCCCCGGACCATTTTGTTGCTAAATGCCCAGGCCAGGTTTTGCGATTCGGCACTGTGTCGCTTTAACAGACAATTGCGCGGTCGTGCGACGTGGCTCCCAAACAAAATTGGCGTCCTTTTTTCCCCACAAATAGAGCTTTCTTTTGGTGGTATTTGATCACCTCTGCGGTTTTTATTTTTTGCGCTATAAACAAAAATAGAGCGACAATTTTGCTATAATAAATACCCCCGAAAAATATATAAAAAAAAATGTTTTTCCTCAGTTTAGGCCGATACGTATTCTTCTACATATTTTTGGTAAAAAAATAAAAAAAAACGCAATAAGCGTTTATTGATTGGTTTGCACAAAAGTTATAGCGTCTACCAAATAGGGGATAGTTTTATTGCATTTTTATTAATAATTTTTTTTTTACTAGTAATGGGGGCGATCAGAGATTTTTATCGTGACTGACATTATGGCGGGCACATCGGACATTTTTGACACTATTTCGGGACCATTGTCATTTAAACAGCAAACAGTGCTATAAAAATGCACTGTTTACTGTAAAAATTACACTGGCAGTGAAGGGGTTAACCTGAAGGTGGCGCTGTAGGGGTTAAGTGTGCCCTGATTTGTGTTCCTTACCTATGACAGGGAACAGACGATCAGTGTCAGTCTCACTAGAAAGCACGGGGAGAGGTTTGTTTACACTTACCTCTCCCCATTCTTTCTCTCTGTGACACGATCGTGGGACACCGGCGTCGATCGGGTCCGCAGTTCCCGTGGGGATGGTCATGGAGCTTAGGACCGGGTCATGAGTGCGCCACCTGCGGGACTTGTATAATGGCAGAACAGGTGTCTGGGATAATGAGGCCCAGAGCCTGGGGGGAGATGCCTGTCCTGAACTTCAAGTCCTGCAAGCTTCTCCCAGTCGCCAGATAGCGTAACGTAGCAATTAGTCTCTGCTCAGCACTGATGGCTTCCTGCATAACGGTATCCTGCCTGGTGATATAGGGGGACACCAAAGCCAAAAGATGCTGAAAAACAGGGTCAGACATCCTAAGAAAATTCCTGTAGTCATCAGGATTATTCTCCTGAATCTCCCGCAGCAGAGGCATGTGAGAGAATTGGTCCCTCTGGAGCAACCAATTCTTGGTCCATGAACGCCTCCTCACCCTGTTTATGGACTCGTCTTGGTCTAAAACAAGAAGACCAACACAAACTGACTGCACAGCATGAACCCTAGGACGAGAACGTACCCGCAACATGGATAGAAAACGAACGTCTGATCAGAACGAACTAAACAGAATGCACTGAAGAACAGCAAGTCCTATGAAGAACGACCTGAAAATCAGAAACGAGCGGACAGAAACGCACTGTAAAACAAATACGACCTGACTACACGCCCTGAAAGACAAGATACGAACCCACAAGCACAAACTGAACCGCAGAAAACGATCTGAAAGCACGAAGACTGAAAATCGCGGATTGTCTCTCACCAAACTTTTACTAACACGCAGTAACATGAGATTAGCAATAGAAGCCCTAAGGGTGGCGCCAGTGAAATCGAACTTCCCCATTATAGTGCCGTTGTACGTCGCCGCGTTTTAGAACAACGAGATTTTGGCTTGACAGTGTGTATGCAAGGAAAGCTAGACAAGAATCCCGTTGTCAGGTATAGGATCTATTTTTTCTCCTGCTGATACCAAAAATGGGACTTTTTTTATGCCCACTGACAACGATAGCGCTCTTTCTTTAGCCCATCTATACCAATGATGAGGTTTATTTTTGCTACCACTAACTCCAATGATTGGGTTTATTTGCATTATTTTTTGTATGCAATTGGATACAACTGTAAAAATGTGTGAATCTTGGGTAAAAGTTGTCTGGATCTGGTGCGGAAGCCTTGATAAACAGATTGTGTATGGACAGCCACTTGTAGTGTAGTAATTAAAGTGGAACTAAAGTTGAAGTTTAACCACTTGCTGACCAACCTCCGTAGGTTTACTGCGGCAGAATGGCATGGCTGGGTGAAACGACAATACCTTTCATCTTTTTGCCTTTTGGCCACTAGGGGCACACCCGCAGCGTGTACCTGGAGCTGATGCGAGCGCCCGGTGGTCGCGATTACCGCCAGGCACCTGTGATCGCTCGTGACAGAGCGAAAACCGGGCTTTGTGTGTGTAAACACACAAATCCCAGGTTTTCTCAGGGGAGAGAAGAGAGATGGTGTACTCATACTAAGTATAAACACCGATCTCTCTCTTCCCCTAGTCAGTCCCATCACCCCTGCAGTTAGTACACACCTAGGGAACAGTTTACCCTTTGATCGCCCACTGGTGTTAACTCCTTCCCTGCCAGTGACATTTATACAGTGATCAGTGCATTTTCATAGCACTGATCGCTGTATAATTATCAATGGTCCCAAAAATGTGTCAAAAGTGTCCGATCTGTCCGCCGCAGATCACCGCCATTACTAGTAAAAAAAATTATAATAATAAAAATGCAATAAATCTATCCCCTATTTTGTAGACGCTTTAACTTTTGCGCAAACCAATCAATATACGCTTATTGTGATTTTTTTTACCAAAAATATGTAGAAGAAAACATATCGGCCTAAACTGAGGAAAATATTTGTTGTTTTGAAAAAAACGTGGGATATTTATTATAGCAAAAAGTAGAAGATATTGGCTTGGATTCACGTAGCACTTACGCTGACGTATCTATAGATACGCCGCGTAAGTGTAAATGTGCGCCGTCGTATCAATGCGCCGTGCCCACAGAACTAGATACGCCTGAAAAAAGGCTTCATCCGACCGACGTAAGTTTCCTACGCCATCGTATCTTGGGCGCATATTTACGCTGGCCGCAAGGGGCGCTCCCATTGATTTCCGATTCGAATATGCAAATGAGGAAGATACGCCGATTCACGAACGTAGTTGCACCCGGCGCATAATATACGCGGTTTGCGTAAAGCTTACGTCCGGCGTATAGTTATTCCCCATCTATGAGGCGCAACTCAAGCAAAGGTATGGACGTGGGAACGGCCGTTGTATTTTACGTCGTTTACGTAGTAGTACGTGAATAGGGCTGGGCGTAGGTTACGTTCACGTCGTAGGCAGTGATCCGTCGTATCTTAGGGAGTAGTTTCGACGTGATTCTGCGCATGCGCACTGGGATGCGTCCACGGGACGGCGCATGCGCCGTTCGTTCGGTCCATCATTTGCATGGGGTCACGGTTCATTTTAATGGATCACGCCCACTTCCAACTACTTTGAATTACGCCGGCTTACGCCTACGATTTTACGTTACGCCGGCGCAACGTTGGGAGCAAGTGCTTTGTGAATACTGTGCTTGCCTCTCTGTGTTACGTCGGCGTAGTGCATATGAGATGCGCTACGCCGGCATAAAGATGAGTTCAGGTATGTGAATCTGGCCCATTGTTTTTTTTCAAAATTGTCGCTCTTTTGCTTATAGCGCAAAAAATAAAAAACGCAGAGGTGATCAAATACCACCAAAAGAAAGCTCTATTTGTGAAAAAAAATAAAGTTGATTTTTTTGGGGTATAGCATCGCAAGACTGCGCAATTGTCAGTTAAAGTGACGCAGTGCCTTATCGCAAAAATAGCCTGGTCATTGAGCAGCTAAATCTTCCGCTACTGAAGTGGTTAAAGAATTGTTAGCACATTCCTTGCCTGCCAGCAGTTCTTTCGAAGTGCATGCTGACAGCCATGCATGTGCACCTCAGTGTACTATTCCCAAGGATAACTTGACACTGCTGATAAAGCACTAATTGGCAGCACAGATTATCAGTACTGATAGGTAGCACTGATTAGCAGGACTGATCGGCACTGATTAGCAATACTGATAAGCACTGTTCAGCAAATTTGGGACCAATGTCCCTTTAACAGAAGCCCGCTATTGGCTTTACCCTTTTCTCCTCACGATATCAGCATGAGATTAAAAAAAAAAAAATTATACCCAACTTCTGTTTACATCATGTGATCAGCTGTCATTGGCCGACAGCTAATCCCGTGGTAAAGGTCACTGTGATTGGCTCTTTCCCCCGATCTGTGATCAGCGCACCACAGGCAGTGCGAGCACGGGAGGACCGCCTGCCCGTCGTTTTACGTTGCTACTTTGAATAGGAATACCGTTGTTATAGTAGCAGCTAGCTACCATAACCCCGGTATCCTCTTCAAGAGTGGGCAGTCCGCTTCAAGATAAAAGTGGTCTCTGAGGTGGATTTTCTGCAAGATCACTTTTATCGGCGGCGGGAGAGGGCCACGGCAGCGGCGTATGTCGATCAGATCCTTCTCCTGGACTGGGAGTGAGGGGAATATGGCCCTCACCTGTCTCCAAAAGTGACAGTGTGCAACCAAAATAAAAAAACTGCAACTCCATTTAATCTCCAGGGTCTCCGCTTCTAGAAAATTATCTTTGGGAGTTCCAAGTCATTTTCTAGCCAAAAGTTTCGATTTTAACATGTGTACAAAATAGAAAAGGATTGGCCTGGTAGACTAGTTATTGGCTCTTGATCCATGTGTGCATTTGGAGCACTTGTCCTATATTGGACTGTCACCTCCCAGGCACCTTCCTTCCGGTCTCTTCTCCCAGCATGCGGTCGCTGTTCATCTGGCAAAGAAGGTCGAGTAGCTGACCCCCCCCCCCCCCCCCATAGGAAGCGAGCCCGCCGAGTAGCCGGGGAAGTGTGAAGGGGGAGCGGTCTGCATTGTGTACGGATTCCCGGGATTCATGCACACAGTATACTCTATTATGTACGGACAGGGCAAATCAAAGCCACCCCACCAGAGTGTCTCCCTTCCCTCAGCCTCCAAGCACTACCAAACGGCTGAATTTCACAGAGTCACGCAACTACGCGTGCGCGGCCCTCAGGCAGACGTCGCGTCAGACGTCACTTCGCCCCGCCCCCCACAGCCTGGCGCTGATCTGTAGCTTGCCTTTGTTATTCTGAGCTCCCCGGCTGACACGGGTTGGCGGGAAAACCCGGAGTGGAGCGCGTGGTCGGAGAGTGGCTGAGTGAGAAGTGAGTGCTCAGCCTTGTCACTGCTGGTGTGCAGAATGCCTCCTGTGGGTGTTGGGTGTACAATGCATGTCAGTGCTGCTGGAGGAAGAGCTCTTGTACACGCACAACACCATAGATACAAACATAGCAACCAACAGCAGAAGAGGGATAACCTGGTAATGAGACAGCATGGACTGTGTTGTTGTGGCAAAACGTGGGTGTGGTTAAATTGCACTGATATTGGGCGTGGCCTAAGAAATGGGTAAAGGGTTAATTCTCCTTTACCAAAAAGCTTCCAATGTAGATAAAGGGAGTCTGTAGTTAAACATAAACTGTGCAGGTCTGACTGAAGCTGAATAATGCCCTTTCTATAGGTGTAGGCCATTTACTGACCTCATGAAGCCTGACTGGAATACTCCTAGGCCGTTGCTGAGAAACTCCCAGCTGTTACTGTTCACGTCACTCTCAAAAGCTGAGCTCAGAGCTACTGCAATCCAAGGAGAGAAAACACACGTGAGGGGGCTTCAGTCAGGTAAAACACATGTGAGAGGGAGAGAAAGCACACGTGAGGGGGCTTCAGTCAGGTAAAACACATGTGAGAGGGAGAGAAAGCACATGTGAGGGGGCTTCAATCAGAGAAAACACATGTGAGAGGGAGAGAAAGCACACGTGAGGGGGCTTCAGTCAGGTAAAACACATGTGAGAGGGAGAGAAAGCACACGTGAGGGGGCTTCAGTCAGGTAAAACACATGTGAGAGGGAGAGAAAGCACATGTGAGGGGGCTTCAATCAGAGAAAACACAAGTGAGGGGGAGAGAAAGCACACATGAGGGGGCTTCAATTTAGAGAAAGAGCTTGCTCCTTTAGACCCCTTCACACTGAGACGCTTTGCAGGCGCTATAACGCTAAAAATTGTGCCCTGAAAGAGCCGCTCCATTCACTCCAGTGTGAAAGTCCGAGGGGCGTTAAAAAATGTTCTGCAAGCAGCATCTTTAGGGCGGTGTGTATACCGCTCCTCCACCGATCTTGCCCATTGAAATGAATGGGCACCATGGCCATACCGCCGGCAAAGCGCCACTGCAGTGGTGTGTTGCAGGTGGTTTTAACCCTTTTTCGGCTGCTAGCGGGGGTTAAAAGCTCCTCTAAAAAAGGTGGGCGCTATAGCCGCCCGTGCCTCAGTGTGAAAGAGGCCTTAAGGGTGAACAGTAACACCTACAGTGAGGGGAAAAAAGTATTTAATTTAAAAAGGATTTAATCCCCTGCTGATTTTGTACGTTTGCCCACTGACAGGCTAGAATTTTAATGGTAGGTTTATGTTAACTGTGAGATACCTTTCACACTGGGGCGTTTTTCAGGTGCTTTAGTGTTACAAAAAGCGCCTGAAAGAAGCTGTATCTGCAATCCCAATGTGAAAGCCTGAGTGCTTTCACAATAAAGCGCCTGAAATACGCCCCAGTGTGAAAGGGGTCTTAGCATTAAAAAAAGCGCTTGTAAAGGACCTGAAAGAAGCTGCATCTGCAATTCCAATGTGAAAGCCTGAGTGCTTTCACACTGAGGCGCTGCGCTGGCAGGGCGTCAAAAAAAGTCCTGCAAGCAACTTCTTTGCAGCGCTTTAGGAGCATTGAATACACTGCTCCTAAAGAGACCCTACCCATTGAGGGAGCGTTTTTTAACGCCAAAGCGCCTGAAAAATGCCCCAGTGTGAAAGGGGTCTTAGCAACGCTTTACCAGCATTTTTCGGGCGCTGGCAGTGTGAAAGGGCTCTGAAAGCACTCAGGCTTTCACATTGGGATTGCAGATGAGGCTTCTTTTAGGCGCTTTACAGGCCTTTTTTTAACGCCAAAACGCCCGAAAAATGCCCCAGTGTGAAAGGGGTCTTAGAGACAGAATAATAACAAAAATATCCAGAAAATCACATTTAAAAAAAGTTATAAATTGATTTGCATTTTAACCACTTAAGGACCCCTTCACGCCGATATACGTCGGAAGAATGGCACGGCTGGGCACATCCACGTACCTGTACGTGGCCCTTTAAGCCCAGCCGTTGGGTTGCGCGCACCGCCGGCGCATGCACGCGACCCTTTGACACGATCGCCGCTGGAGTCCTACGATCGGTCCCCGGAGCTGAAAAACGGGGAGAGCTGTGTGTAAACACAGCTTCCCCGTTCTTCACTGTGGCGCCGTCATTGATATAGGGAAACACAATCAATGACATCACACCTACAGCCACACCCCCCTACAGTTAGAAACACAAATGAGGTCACATTTAACCCCTTCAGCGCCCCTTGTGGTTAACTCCCAAGTTGCAATTGTCATTTTCACAGTAAACAATGCATTTTTAATGCATTTTTTGCTGTGAAAATGACAATGGTCCCAAAAATGTGTCAAAATTGTCCGAAGTGTCCGCCATAATGTCGCAGTCATGAAAAAAAATCGCTGATCGCCACCATTAGTAGTAAAAAAAAAAAATGCAATAAAACTATCCCCTATTTGGTAGATGCTATAACTTTTGTGCAAACCAATCAATAAACGCTTATTGCGATTTATTTTATTTTTTTTACCAAAAATATGTAGAATACGTATCGGCCTAAACTGTCCCCTATAAATTTACGCAAACCAATCGATAAACGCTTATTGCAATTTTTTTACCAAAAATAGGTAGAAGAATACGTATCGGCCTGAACTGAGGACATTTTTTTTTTATATATATATTTTTGGGGGATATTTATTATAGCAAAAAGTAAAAAATATTGAATTTTTTTCAAAAATGTCGCTCTATTTTTGTTTATAGCGCAAAAAAATAAAAACCGCAGAGGCGATCAAATACCACCAAAATAAAGCTTTATTTGTGGGGGAAAAAGGACGCCAATTTTGTTTCGGAGCCACGTCGCATGACCACGCAATTGTCAGTTAAAAATAAAAAAAATAAATAGAAATCATTTTTTTTTTTACTTACCCTAAATAGCTGTTGCTATGCGGAAGTGCAGAATCTGCCTCTTCATCCTCCGTGTTGGATTCTCTTCCTCCTCCTACACTCGGTGTCTTCTTGTGAATGGGGCGCGCTGCATTCTGGGAACTGTGTGTGTCCCAGAAAGCAGCCGGCCCATTCACAAAGCGCCGCACTGCTCGCGCAGTAGGAAATGGGCAGCTTCACTACCTGTTTCCCTTACTATGGATGGCGGCCAGGGCAGGACTTAGGGTGGTGGGGGCCCCTGGGCTTGAGTGTTGTAGGGGCCCCCTGGAGCCGAGAATTGGGGGCGGATCGAAGTTGTTGAGCGGGGGGGGGGGCGAATTGAAGTTGTTGAGCGGGGGGGAGCGCATTAAAGTTGTTGAGCGGGGGGGGGATTTTGCAGTTGTTGAGGGGGGGAGTGCCTCTCACATGTGCCAACAGCCGGGGCCACAGACTGTCATTAGCCCGGCTGTCGGCTTTCTTCCCTTCAGCAGCCACAGTCCTCCACACACCACTCCGGTTCCTCCTGCTTCCGTGCTGCCTCCTCTAGCAGTGCGGGAAAATTAACCCTTTTGCGGGACTGCGGGAAGAAGCTGTCTGTGCGGGAAAGTCCCACAGAATCCGTGCGTGTTGGGAGGTATGTGCAGGGCCGCCATCAGGAATTTTGGGGCCCCTTGCACAGCTTAAGGCATGGGCCCCCTGAAGCAGAGAACCTAGGGGGGGTGGGGGTGCTGCCGCCTGAAATTGAGAAGCGTGGGGGCTGCCGCAAATTGAGAAGCGGGGGGGCCTTTACAAAAAAAAGAAGAAATAAAGAAGAAAACAAATATATATATAAATATATGTAGCCATCTGGGGGCCCTGGGGACCTCTGGGCCTTTTAATAAAAAGAAAAAATAAACCTCTGGGCCCTTTAATAATAAAAAAAAAAACATTTATAAAAATTACATAAAAAAACGGAGGTTTCCAAACCAGGGGGCCCTGGGGACCTCTGGGGCCCTCTGGGCCCCTGGGAACCTCTGGGCCTTTTAATAAAAAAATAAACATTTATAAAAAAAATAAAAAAGGGGGGGGTTGCCACATGGGGCCCTGGGGACCTCTGAGCCCTTTAATAAAAAAAATATATATATATATAAAAAAAAATGTAATTTTTTTTATAAAAAAATAAAAAAGGTGGGTTGCCATCCGGGGGCCCTGGAGACCCCTGGGCCCTTTAATAATAATAATAAAATATATATATATATATATTATATATATTATATATATTATATATATATATATATATATATATATATTATATATAATATATATATTATATATAATATATATATATATATATATATATATATATATATATATATATATATATATATATATATATATATATATATATATATATAAAAATAAAAAATATATAAAAAAAAACATTTTTTTACAAAAAATAAATAAAAAAAAGGGGGGTTGCCGTCCGGGGCCCTGGGGGCCTGCGGGCCCCTGGGGACCTCCGGACCCCTAAAAAAAAAAAAAAAAAAAAAAATATTTTTTTTTTTTTTTTTTTTTTTTAAAGGGGGCCCCCTATTGGGTGGGGCCCCTGGGCTTGAGCCCAGTCAAGGCCAATGGTAAGTCCGGCCCTGATGGCGGCACTTGGAGCTGCTAGGATCGAGGATCGGCCTCGGCGGGGGCCCACATCGCTGGCGGCTAGGACAGGTAAGTGTCCTTATTAAAAGTCAGCAGCTCCAGTGTTAGTAGCTGCTGACTTTAAATTTTTTATTTTTTTTTTGTAATGGACCCTCCGCTTTAAAGCGACGCAGTGCCGAATCGCAAGAACTGGCCAGGTCCTTTAGCTGCCTAAAGATCCAGGTCTTAAGTGGTTAATGAGTGAAATATATTTTTGACCCTTTCGCAAAACGTGACTTAGTACTTGGCAATACCCTTGTTGGCAATCAGAGGTCAGACTTTTTTTTGTAGTTGGCCACCAGGTTTGCACACATCTCAGGAAGGATTTTGTCTCACTTCTCTTTGCAGATCCTCTCCAAGTCATTGAGGTTTCGAAGCTGACATTTGGTCACTCAAACCTTCAGCTCCCTCCACATATTCTCTATCGATTAAGGTCTGGAGACTCTCTAGGCCACTCCAGGACCCTAATGTGCTTCCTCTTTTGTTGCCTTGGCCGTGTGTTTTGGGTCACTGTCATGCTGGAATACCCATCCATGACCCATTTTCAATGCCCTGGTTGAGGAAAGGAGGTTCTCACCCAAGCTTTGATGGTCCCCTTAGCAGAAAAATACCCCCAAAGCATAATGTTTCCACCTCCATGTTTTTGCGGTGGGGATAATGTGTTTTTGGGGTCATAGGTAGAATTCCTCCTCCAAACACAACTAGTTGAGTTGATGCCAAGCACCATCTGTTGTCACCCTCTCACCAAGCTGCTTAGCGATGGTCTTGCCCATTCCAGCCTTGTGTAGGTCTTTTCCCCTTATGTCCATGGACAGCTCTTTAGTCTTGATCATGGTGGAGAGACTGGAATCTGATTGGTTGGTTGTGGATAGGTGTCTTTTATACAGGTAACAAGCTAAGATTAGGAGCATTCCTCCTTCTCCAAACACGACAAGTTGAGTTGATGCCAAGGAGCTTGATTTTTGGACTCATCTGACCACAACACTTTCACCCAGTTCTCATCTGAATCATTCATATGTTCATTAACAAACTTCAAACAGGCCTGTACATGTGCTTTCTTGAGCAGAGGGGCCTTGTGGGTGCTGCAGGATTTCAGTCCTTCACAAAGTAGCGTTTTACCAGTTGTTTTCTTGGTGACTATGGTCCCAGCTGCCTTGAGATCATTGACAAGATTCTCCTTTGTAGTTCTGGGTTGATTCCTCACCGTTCTCATGATCATTGAAACTCCACGGGGTGAACACCTACATGGAGTCCCAGACCGAGAGAGATTGACAGTTATTTTGTGTTTCTTCCATTTGCAAAAAAAGCACCATCAGTTGTAACCCTCTCACCCTCGCACCAAGCTACTTAGCGATGGTCTTATAACCCATTCCAGCCTTGTGTAGGTATACAATCATTTCCCCTTGTGTTCATGGACAGCTCTTTAGTCTTGGCCATGTTGGAGAGACTGGAATCTGGTTGGTTGTAGACAGGTGTCTTTTATACAGGTAACAAGCTAAGATTAGGAGCACTCCCTTTAAGAGAGTGCTCCTATACTCAGTGGCCCAGATTCAAGAAGCACTTGCGCCCGCGCAACCATAGGTTGCGCGGCGCAAGTGCTTACTTGCTCCGGTGTAACGAGTGCTCCTGATTCAGGAACCTCGTTACACCGAATGCAGCCTAGGATATGACAGACATAAGCCTCCTTATGCCTTCATATGTCAGGCTGCATTCTTGCGTTGGCCGCTAGGGGTCGCGGCCATTGTGATCGGCGTATAGTATGCAAATTGCATACTACCACCGATTCACAAAAGTTGCGCGGGCCCTGCGCACGCAAGGTACGGAGTTTCCGTACGGCAACTTTAGCGCAAGGTTGCTCCTGCTAATAGCAGGGGCAACCAATGCTAAAGTATAGCTGCGCCTCCCGCTCGTGAAATTTAAATTTCACGTCGTTTACGTAAGTGATTCGTGAATGGCGCTGGACGCCATTCACGTTCACTTAGAAGCAAATGACGTCCTTGCGACGTCATTTGCCGCAATGCACGTCGGGAAAGTTTCCCGACGGAGCATGCGCTGTTCGCTCGGCGCGGGAGCGCGCCTAATTTAAATGATTCCCGCCCCCGGCGGGATCATTTACATTAGGTGCCCTTATGCAGGGCTAATTAGCATAGCGCCCGCGCAATTTACGGAGCTACTGCTCCGTGAATCGCGTGGCAAATCGAAATATTTGCGTGGGCGCAGAGAAAAATCTTTGCTCTTTGCCCACGCAAATATTGCTCCGATCTACCTGAATCTGGGCCAGTGGGTTACCTATATAGAAGACACCTGGGAGACAGAATTCTTGTTGATTGATAGGGTATCAAATATTTATTTCAATCATTGAGCCCGGGTTCACACTGATGCTACTTTGAAATCGTGCTACTTTACTTAGCGCGATTTTCAAAGTAGCAAGGTCAGCGCGATTTCAGGTGCTACTTGATAGACATTTGTGTGGCTTCATACACAGATGTCTATAGAAATCGCACCTGAAATCGACAAAAGTAGTGCAGGAACTACTTTTGCAAATCGGTGCGGCGCCGCAAAATCGGTGTCGCACCGATTGGAACAGTGCCATTGCCGCTAATAGGCTGTGACTTGTCATGCGATTTGATCTCTCAAATCGCATGACAAATCGCTCCAATGTGAACCTAGGCTAAAGTACAAATCAATTTATAACTTTTTTGAAATGCGTTTTTCTGGATATTTTTGTTATTCTGTCTCTCACTGGTAAAATAAACCTACTATTAAAATTATAGACTGTCAGTGGGCAAACTTACAAAATCAGCAGGGTATCAAATACCTTTTCCCCTCACTGTAAATATCTCTTAGTAACACCTGCAGAGTTTCAGGCTGTATGAGGTACGTTAATGGCCTACACCTATAGCAAGGGCATTATTCAACTTTACTCAGAGCTGCGCATTTTTTTTTTATCTACAGACGCCCCTTACCTTCATAGGCAGTTTTCTAGTAAATGTAGTCCGAGTCTACTGGCTGTACACGGTGCTCATGTATGCTACAGTCCTTGTACCTACAAAATACTCAAGGCCCGATCCATACTTATTGCAGCTCTGCAAGCTGCGTTTCTGTACCATTTCTGAAATGCAGTGGCAGGGAAATCGTGTGGTGCTTTTGCACCATGTGATTTCCAGGTGGTTCCTGAGTGAGTGAGAATGAGTGAGTGAGAAACTTGTATAGCGCTACATATGCAAACTGAATTGCCTCAAGGCGCTTGGTATCTATTTCCTACAATTTCTTTATCGTACATCACGGGACATAGAGCAGCATAGCCATTACATATGGGTTATATAGTGTACCTTCAGGTGATGGACACTGGCACTCTCCGACAGGAAGTTCCCTCCCTATATAACCCCCACCCATAGTGGGAGTACCTCAGTTTTTTCGCCAGTGTCTTAGGTGTTGGTGCACGTTGAAGAGCTCTGCTTATAGTTGTCCTTGGGACCTGGGCAAGCCGACCGGATCCGTCCAAGGTGCTTCATAGCCAAAGTGGACGGTACCTGGGCCCCAAGTCGTGGAGGGGTTTTGCCTATAATGCCTCTCCTTTGGGAGGGCTGGACTCTGGGTTCAAGGACTGGTTTCTAACCTAGAAATCCTGATGCCAGCAGTGCTATATAGGTCCAGGTGTGTGGTGTTCCTAAACTGGACCCCGGTCCCTGAAGGTCTATGACCATACCCACGGAGAAGGGGGAAGATTGGGCCTCTTGCACAAGCAATACCCTGCGGCGTGGAGAAGGTAAGCGAGGGCTCACGGAACTTGGTTTGTCAGTGAGCCCTCCACAGGGGATTTGGGGGCAGCCCATATTATGCCTTTGTGCAGGGGCAATAAATGTCACCACAAAGTCTTTTTGTACTGGATGGTTAATACTCCCCCATGTAATCTTCCCCTGGCTGGTCTAGAGGCTTGCTGCGCTGCCATAGAAGGGAAGTGTCCTTGTAATAGCAACCTGGACTTACCTCCCAGAGCAGATGGGAGTCTTCCCTGGGTGTCTTGTGTCTCTCCAGATGCTCCATCAGCGTCCAAGCTGTCTCTCCTAAAGACTTCCTGGTTCCTCCAGCAGCGTCAGGAGCCCACACACTGTAAATAGGCGACGCGGCGTGGAGGGGCGGGTGGACGTAGGGGCGGTCTTTCTGAAGCCTATATTAGGCTCTCAGTCAGTCAGGATCGCCGTGGTACACGGAGCTGCAGCCTTGAGCTGCATATGGTTTGTTATACCAGGGTATTTTCTGGGGAGAGTGACACCCGGTGGCCAGATTGGAGTACACACCCTAACTAAGAGCTTGGCTCTTAAGCAGTGATCTCTAAGCCGGTGTACTTGCAGCAGCCTGAGCTAGTTTTAAACCCAGGCTTATCTGGACCAGCAGCTTAGGGGGGTAATACCTGGCTCATAGTGATTCTGTGAGTGGCAAGCCCCTGGGGCACTGTATTACCTATCCTGATAGGATTGGGGAAACAAAGTTTTTGTAATATTACCCTAACCTATTGCTATTTTTAGTAGTTGACGCCTCTCTTTTTTAGGGGGTGTGTTCTACTCTGGCTTAACAGTCAGTGGTGTTATAGCAGAGTACCTTGGGTTTGTGTCATGGCTCCTAAGGGCGCAGGAGGCTCCAAAAATGCAAAGGGTCCAAAGAAGGGTTCCCCATCGGGCTCTGAGGATCTCGGCCAGTCTTCGGCTGTGCCTTCCACCCCAGATAAACCAGAGGTTGCTGCCCTAGATGAGCCATCAGGGTTGCTGGGTGCTGCGGCTGGCCCTATTCAACCAACTCCTACCTTTGTTACGGAGGAGATGTTAGCCGCCACCTTGAGTGGATTTGAGCGGAGGATGGCTGCTTTGATTACATCCTCGTTACCTGGGAAGAAGCGGACTAGGTCCCCATCCCCTAGGTTTGAGTCTCCAGACGAAGAAATCCTTTCCCAAGAGGAATTGGATTTCTCAGCGGAGCAGGGGGAAGACCGCTTGGAACAGGGTTCTGAGGAGTCCACAATAGAGGAACCGTTTTCAGCTTCCCATGCAGAGAAGCTATGGATCCAGTCCCTAGCGGACATGGTGCGGACGGCGTTTAAATTACCCCTGCCTGAACCTCAGGCTGCCGTATCCTCCCTAGGTTCCTTAAAGGCACCTCAGTCCAATTCAGTGTTCCCGGTCCATCCCTTACTGAGGGACCTAATTTTCTCACCTCGTCTTTCAGGACAGCACCTGGAGAGAGCGCAGCTCCACCCACTTCCCAGGAAACACTGCAGTCAATGCTATAAATTCCGCCCCCTTCCACCATGGCCTCAGTTGTAGTGTTTCCTCCGGCCATGGTGGAAGCGCTGCAGGGAACCAGGGGTGTGCTGTTCTCTCCCCAGGCGGGGAAGGTGGATTGTGTGTAAGCATACCGGTGTTTTAGGTTAGGAGGTGATCCTCCAGAGGCGACTTCTCCCCTGACGCGCGGGTGAAAGTCGGGTGCTTCTCCTCTTCGGTCCGGCGAGGACAGAGGCTGCTGGAGGTCCCGCTCCCTTAGTCCGGGCATCGTAGCTTGCGGGGGGGCGGTCAGGTGCCGTCCTTCCGGCATACGAGGCTCCGGAGTGGAGGGCGTAGTGACGTCCTTTCCGGGTGGAGGCGGGACTTCCGGCGGCGCGTGGCGGCTTCCGGTTCCGGCCGCCTGGAACGCAAGAGGGGGAGTGAGCCTCGGCGGTGCTATTTCCGGGTCTCGCAGCGGCGAGAGGAACCCGGGAGATTTAAAAGAGCTGTCGCACGCCCGCAGCGTTCTGGGACCATGGAGCCAGAAGACGCAGCGGAGGTGGCGGGAGCAGGAGCCACAAGCACCAGCCCGGCCCAGGTAGGAGACCCAGCGAGGGTCAATGTACCAGGGTGTTGTTATGTCCCTCTTTTCTGCCCCTTCGGGGGAGGGGAGCCTGCCTCACTCACCCTAGTCACTTCTGTGGGTGCCTGTAGTTTTCTGGTACAGCGGTGATGGGTGCTGGTTTTTATTTGTTCACTAGCTGTGTGCACTTGTGTGTTTTGTTGGCTGGCGTACAAAGGTTAAACATAGCGTTGTTGTCCTTTGTGTCGTTTCAGAAAGTTAAAGAAAAACTTAAAGTGGTTGAACCTCCTCCTTCCAAGAAGCGGTGTGCTACTTGTAAAGCTTCCCTTAAAGGGAACTGGACCAAACCTTTATGCAAAACTTGTATTGCGGAGATTGTCAGGGGGGAAGCCTCTACTAGTTCGGCCTCTGAGCAGACCACCGTCAAGGGAACGGGGGAGTTGCTCTCTTCATTTAGGGAGGAGTTGCACCAGACTTTCCAGTCTTTTCGCTCCTTCCTGGACAAGGGTCCGACTAAAGGATCTAAGGCCAGGGCCAGTACCCCCTCCACATCTAGAAGGTTAGACAGTGAGTCCGAGGAGGAGGAACCTGAAAATGCTATTTCAGGATCAGAGGCGGAGGATGAAGAAGAAAGGGATACTTCTTCCTCACGCTATAAACTGTCCTTAGAGGAGGTTGATGACCTATTAAGGACAATTCATTCTACCCTAAACATTAAAGAAGATGCGACTCAGCTGTCATTGCATGACAGGATGTACCAGGGTTTGGATGAGGTAAAACATCGTACCTTCCCGGTACATAAAGTATTGTCTGAGACAATTAAAAGAGAATGGAAGGACCCAGAGAAGGCACCCTTCTTTTCTAAATCTCTGAAAAGGAGATTTCCTTTCGATGAGGATCCAACGCAGGCCTGGAATAAAAGGCCTAAACTGGATGCAGCATTCTCAAAAATTTCCCGCAATACGGACTTAGCTTTTGAGGATACAGGTGCCCTTAAGGATCCCCTGGATAAAAGAGCAGATAGCCTGTTCAAAAAAGCCTGGGATACCTCCTTGATTAATCTTAAACCAGCTATGGCATCCACTGTGGTGGCCAGAAACCTTGAGCATTGGCTGGATCCGCTCAAAGGTCATATCGAGGCCGGTACCTCTCGTAGAGAGCTTTTGGAGTCCTTTCCAGTCCTTATGAAAGCGGTAGGCTATATAGCGGATGCTTCGGCTGAATCCGTGAAGCTCTCCGCCAGATCCTCGGCGTTGATAAATTCAACCAGAAGGGCCTTATGGGTTAAGACCTGGCAGGGGGACACAGCCTCTAAGCTGAAACTGTGTGGGTTACCTTTTGAAGGAGACTTGGTTTTTGGCACAGGACTAGACACCGTCCTGGATAGGACGGCGGATAGAAAGAAGGCTCTTCCTTTAAAAAAGGTAGATTCGGGGCCCAAGAAAAATTTTCGTCCTTTTTTCCAAGCCAAGGGTCCTAAGGAGGCACAAAGAGGTCAGGGTGGTAGACCCTGGCGGTCCCAGAGGGGCCGCGGGAAGCCTGGGGTGTTGTTTCGCTCCCCCAGCCAACCTGCTAAGCCCCAGTGACGGTCTCCCAGCTGTGGGTGGTCGTCTCCAAGCCTTCCTTCCACAGTGGGCAGAGGCGACGTCCAGTCCGTATGTGCTCAAACTGATTGCAGAGGGATACGCACTGGAGTTTTCGGGAAAACCACCGGCGGTTTTATGTGACCCAATTGCCCAGGGAGCAAGAGAAGTCTCAGGCTATGCTGACATTAGTGGAGGATTTTCTCCAACAGAGGGTGATTACGCCAGTTCCCCAGAGAGACCAGGGGGAGGGCTGTTATTCCCATATATTCCTTGTAAAGAAGCCGTCGGGCAAATTCAGGTTAATTTTAAACCTGAAGGTCCTGAATCTAGCTATCCGGTACAAGAGATTCCGCATGGACTCTATATACTCGGTGAGAAAGCTTCTTCCCCTGGGGTGCTTTCTAGCTTCAATAGATTTAAGGGATGCTTATTTGCACGTCCCGATCAGGACTTCCTCCCAGCGCTATCTGCGTCTAGCCATCAGAACAGAGAGCGGAGTGAGACATTTTCAATTCAGAGCCCTCCCATTCGGCCTTTCCTCCTCTCCCAGAGTCTTTTCAAAGGTGGTGGCAGAGGCCTTGGCACCCCTAAGGCTCAGGGGGATTTCTATAATTCCATACTTGGACGACCTCCTGCTGTTCGCCAAGTCGGAGGAGAAGCTTCTCCTGGACCTGAGGAGGACCCAGGCTCATTTGGAAGGGCTCGGTTGGATCCTGAACAAAGAAAAGTCAAGTCTAGTGCCCTCCCAGAGGATAGTCTTTCTAGGATACGTTATAGACTCTGTTCAGGGGAAAATCTTTCTACCAGAAGAAAAGATAGAGAAAGTTCAGGCTGCGGTGAAGGCAATTCAGACGAATGTGCCGATTTCTGTGCGCTCAGCCATGTCCACAATGGGCTTACTCACGGCCTCCATTCCGGCGGTGCAGTGGGCTCGTCTCCATTCAAGGGGCCTACAACAGGTGATCCTTCAGAATTGGACCCATGGGGAATCCCTAGAGAAGAGATTCAGAGTTCCGTCTTCAGTGAAGTGGAAACTTTGGTGGTGGAGAAGCCAGGCAAATCTGCGCCTAGGTCTGTCTTGGTCCTTCCTCACTACAAGGGTCCTAACTACGGACGCGAGTTCGTGGGGATGGGGTGCTCACCTGAACGGGCAGATGGCACAGGGATCCTGGACGAGGGAAGAGTCCAGAAGGTCCTCCAATTGGAGGGAACTCAGGGCCATTTGGTTAGGGCTAAGGGCCTTCCAGGAGCTGATTCTGGACCAGCATGTCCAGATTCTGTCAGACAACGCCACAGCAGTGGCGTATGTTTCCAGACAGGGGGGCACGAGAAGCAGAGTACTCCTCAGTCTGGCCTTACAGACTCTGTCCTGGGCAGAGGTGAACTTGGCTTCCCTATCGGCAGTACACCTAAAAGGCAGCCTAAACATGCTGGCAGACTTTTTAAGTCGGACGAGGGTTCTGGAATCGGAGTGGGGTTTATGCCCGGAGGTCTTCCAAGAGCTAGTAAACAAGTGGGGAACTCCTCAGATAGACCTGTTCGCGGCCCAGTCCAATGCCAAGGTTCCGGTTTATTTCTCTCTAAACAGAATGGACCAGGCAGAGGGTCTAGACCTGACAAGGCTTAGCTGGATAATCAGTCAGTGTCAGTTCAGTGAGGGAGTAGGACGCTTCCCGACGAGCCTGCTCTCTCCAGGGACCAGACAGATAGCCAGCTAGACACCGCAGACAGGCAGGCTCCTACAATCTTTGCTGCATGAATCAACTTGCAGCCCATAGGACCGGCTCCTTCCTTCCTCTCTTCAGGTAAGACCCTGTCTTTCAGGGCCATCTTTCCACCCCCAGGAATCGCTAGTGACCGTCCTTTTCAGGACAGCCACTCCAGCGATCCAAATTGCGGCTGTTTACCTTCTCTTAGAGCCGCATGCACCCCAATCAGTCACCCATAATCACCCAGGCCACCCGCCGCGCATAGCAGCGCTTTTTTCTGGCGATCTGCGGCTCTTTCCCGCATCCGCGCCAGACCAGGCCTTATTCGCAGCCGCCGCAATTAGGAAAGACCGCGGCTTCAGCCGCGGCCTAGCGGTGCGCCGCAAAAAGGAGCACTGACAGCCTCGAAATTTTCCTGGAATTGTCAGGGATCATCCCCCTATCCCTGGAGGATCCCATCCTCCCCTGGATTAACAACCAGCTCATACCCACCAAGCCAAACAGCCCCCAAACCTGAGGCCTGTGGCCCGATCGGCGGCCATCTTGGTACTCCTCAGCTACAGTGACACCCTTCCCCCCATTCCAAACAGTACTTGATCCAGGGTTTCGTCCGATCGCCTTTCAGGGATCAGGAAGGAATTTTTTTCCCTGCAGCAGCAAATTGGCTTAGCACTGCCAGGGTTTTTTGCCTTCCTCTGGACCAAGGCCAAGCGAGAGGATTCAGCGAATCTTCCCTCTATTGCAATTAATCCCCCCCCCCGGTGACTGGCAACAATGGTTAAACTGCGATACTCTGCAGAAACGATTTGGGGTCTGAGACAATTCGCAACAGTATTACCAGCCGTCACCAAAAAGGCCTTAAAAATAGACAAACTTTTGAGATTCGATCAACGATCGACCATCAAAAATTTCAACCATTTAACCCAGCTCAAGCACATATCATGTGCTTTGATCAACACAAGATCGGCAGTAAAACACCGATCAGAAATCCACGATTTCTTACTACAAAACGATCTAGACTGCCTCTTTATCACAGAAAGCTGGCTTTCAGACGACTGCAACACCATTCTTGGAGAATTGGTGCCAGAAAATTATCGAATTATAACGGAAAACAGAATAGGGCAAAGAGGAGGAGGCCTGGCGGTGATCCATAAGTTTCATATTGCAATCACTAAGCCGGTCCTTCAAAATCCTCTTCCATTTATGGAAACCCTTACTCTTCAACTTCAAACTAACCCCCAGGAGACTGTTCACATTCTCCTCTGCTATAGGCCACCTGGGCCAAAATCGCAGCTTCTACCATCATTAACGGAGTTCATATCCACTTATACCCTTAACAGCAAACATCTTTTGCTGCTCGGGGACTTTAATCTGTGGGCCAACTCCTCACAGGATCCCATTGCGGATGCCTGCATCGATCACCTGGAAGGATTAGGACTACAGCAACTTATATGCGGTCCCACGCATGCTTCAGGTCACACACTCGACCTAATTTTCAGACAAAATCTGAAAATAAACATTTTGGGAAATGAACCTTTGCCATGGACAGACCACCATGCAATTAGTTTCATAATTTCCAAAATTCCACCAGTTATAAAAGCACCCAAGCCGGTGACAATACACTGGGCTAGATCTCAGAAGAAGCTCCATTCAGAACTCTTCAAATCTACCTTGGGAAACCGAATCGAAACTATTCATCCTCAGTTAACAGCCTCAGATACACTGGATGCCATAAATGCAGCTCTGCTACAATCAGCCGACTTAGTAGCACCGAAACGCAAAGTCCGCATCCGGAAAAAAAAGTCCGGCTGGTTCAACAACCAGCTGTCCCTACTGAAGCAAGAGCGCAGAAGGGCGGAAGCCGCCTGGAAAAGAAGCCCTTCAGAAGATCACCTCATCATCTACAAGGCAATAACAACACAATATCATAAAGAAATCTTCAAAGCAAAGAAACATCATTTTTCTATGACGATTAACAGCGCCATGAACCGCCCCCGAGAACTATTCAAGATGGTCACCCAGACCATGAATCCGGGATGTCTTGAAGTCCCCAATTCAGACACCCAAGAGTTCTGTAATGAACTATCGGATTTCTTCATCGACAAAATCGAAAGAATCCGGGTAAGTATTCTGCAAAATAATACCCCCCTCAGCCCCCTCTTCAATCAACTACAAAACACCAACAGAAACCTTCTACAATCAACTAAGTTCACTCTGGAACCCATCTCCATCGATACCACCAAAAATATCATTGGTGCGTTGCGGAACAGCACAGCACCCAATGACATCATTCCCACCAAGCTGCTGAAGGAATGCGCCGACATTCTGGCGCCTCCCATCACACAGCTTATAAATCAGTCATTTAAGGAAGGCATAGTGCCATCCCTGCTGAAAGAGGGCACAATCCAGCCCATCCTGAAAAAACCTAACTTGGATCCCAAGGACCCAACTCACCGCCGCCCCATAACGGGCCTAAATATTCTCTCCAAGATAATGGAGAAAATAGTGGTACAACAGCTGCAACAGCATCTGGATACCCACAATCTACTCGATCCATTTCAATCAGGTTTCCGTCCCGGACACGGGACAGAAACGGCCTTACTCAAAATATGGGACAATGCCCTCGAGGCCGCAGACGAGGGAGAATCCTGTCTCCTGGTTCTGCTGGACCTAAGCGCAGCCTTTGACACAGTAGACCACAAAATGTTACTGATGCGACTGGCCGAGGTAGCCAGAATCGCAGAAGGTGATTTACCATGGTTTTCCTCCTTTCTTGAAAACCGATCACAAACAGTGAAACTGGGATCTTTCACGTCGGAAAAACGCACGGTGCCATGTGGAGTCCCCCAAGGATCCCCCCTGTCACCGGTACTGTTCAACATCTATCTTCGCCCTCTCTTTGATATTATCAGTAGCCAAGAACTACTTTATCACTCTTATGCAGACGATACGCAATTGTATTTTCGCATCTGCAACAAAAAGGATCATCATCTCAGTTTAGAGAAATGTCTCTCTTCGATAGAAAATTGGATGACTAAGAGTTATCTTAAACTCAACAGTTCCAAAACAGAACTTCTTATGTTTCACGCCAGCCGCAAGAGTCAACTGGCAACAACCTGGACACCGCCGCCCATTCTGGGCCAAAGCATCACCCCTAGCTCCAAAGTCAAAAGTCTAGGAGTCATTTTTGACACCTTCATGACAATGGACGCACAAATAGGGTCAGTAGTCAGCGGATCGCACCATTTGTTGCGCCTACTACGCAGACTTATTCCATTTATCCCCAAAGAAGACGTAGCAGTCGTGGTGGGAACAATCGTGAATTCCAGACTGGACTATGCAAATGCCCTTTACCTCGGGCTCCCAAAGTACCAAATCGCTCGTCTGCAAGTCGTACAGAATACGGCCGCCAGACTGGTGACTGGGAAAAGGACATGGGAATCAATCTCACCTTCGCTGAGAACCCTTCACTGGTTGCCAGTAAAAGACAGAATTGCATTTAAAGCACTCTGCCTGACACATAAGTGCATCCATGGGAAGGCTCCGCAATATCTTTGCGACAAGATAGAACCTCACAATTCTAATCGCGTTCTGCGATCCAGCGACCAAAATCTGGTCAAGGTGCCAAAAACCAAATACAAGTCCAAAGGAGAAAGAAGGTTTGCTTTTCAAGGTCCGAGACTATGGAACGCTTTACCAACCAGCGTTCGGTTGGAGGAAAACCACCTGACTTTCAGAAGACAGATTAAAACTCTGCTCTTTTGATGTCATGAGACACGAAACATCAAGCGCCCAGAGGCGATTCAGTTCGCATGTGCCGCGCTATATAAGTTTTTCATTCATTCATTCATTCGTTAGTTCAACGCTGGCCCTTCTGCCTGTGCTATGCCTTCCCCCCGGTTCAGATCATTTCCTTAGTGTTACGGAAGCTTCAGGAGGAGAAGACTACTCTGATCCTGATAGCCCCGTACTGGCCCAAGAGGCCTTGGTTTTCGAGTCTGTTGGAACTGGCGGTAGAAGACCCCTGGGTTCTACCAGTCAGAAGAGATCTACTTTTTCAGGGCCCTCTACTGCATCCAGACGTGAGTCGGTTAAGGCTCACGGCCTGGTTACTGAAGAGCTAATTCTTAGCAGGAAGGGTCTATCCAAACGTTTGGTAGATACGCTACTTAGTAGTAGGAAAGAGGTCACGAGGGCCATCTATTTCAAGACTTGGAAGGTTTTCAATTCTTGGTGTGAAGTTAAAAATTATTCTCCTTTGAATACTTGTTCCGTCTTGGAGTTTTTACAAGACGGTATGGATAAGGGTCTGGCAGCCAGCACCTTGAAGGCACAGGTGGCGGCTTTGTCAATGTTTTTAGAGAGACGTTTATCTCTAGAGCCCTACGTCATCAGATTTTTTAAGGCCTTAGCCAGGGCTAGGCCTTGCCCGTTTAAATTTTTCCCCAAGTGGGATTTATCAATGGTCCTGGGGGGTTTGACTAAAAAAACCTTCGAACCACTGGTAGATGCCTCTGTAAAGTTTCTGACTTTAAAATTGGTGCTTTTGGTAGCGGTCACCTCAGCGAGGAGGGTTAGCGAGCTTCAGGCGCTTTCCGTTTTGGAGCCTTTTTTGTCAATCTTCCCTGATAGGGTAGTATTAAGAACTGATCCGAGTTTTCTTCCGAAGGTAGTGTCAGTATTTCATAGGACGCAGGAAATAGTGTTACCTACATTTTGTCCAACTCCTTCTTGTCCGAAGGAGAGGGAATTCCATTCCTTGGATGTCAGGAGATGCATTAGACGCTATCTAGAGGTCTCTAGCGAGTTCAGAAAGGCGAATTCGCGTTTCGTTCTGTTTTCAGGTTCCCGCAAGGGGCATGGGGCTTCCAAAAGTACGCTGGCTAGATGGTTGCGCATGGCTATCCATGAGGCATACAAAGCTAAAGGTTTGGATCCCCCTCCGGGAGTTATGGCCCATTCTACTAGGGCGGTGGCAACTTCCTGGGCAGAACGGGCTGGAGCTTCACCAGAACACATCTGTAAAGCGGCAACGTGGACGAGCTTTTCCACCTTCGCTCGTCATTATAGGATGGATTTGCTCTCTGTGTCAGAGCAGTCTTTTGGCAGGAAGGTCCTGCAAGCGGTTTCAGCGTGGCCGGAGGTACTCGTGAACAACTGAGGCCATGGTGGAAGGGGGCGGAATTTATAGCATTGACTGCAGTGTTTCCTGGGAAGTGGGTGGAGCTGCGCTCTCTCCAGGTGCTGTCCTGAAAGACTCATAGAAATACCGTTACCGGTAAGTCTAACTAAGGTTTTCCAGGATTGGGCCAAGCCAGATAGGATTTTTCTTTCTCCTAAAAGGTTCTCAGTGCTGTATCCTTTAGAAGAGAGTTTTTCTAAGAAATGGGCTGTCCCTACAGTGGACGCAGCCATTTCATGTGTTAATAAGGCCTTAACGTGTCCAGTGGACAATATTCATATGTTCAAGGATCCTGTCGATAAAAGACTTGAAACTCTGCTAAAAGCCTCCTTTGCCACAGCAGGTGCAGTAGTTCAACCAGCTGTGGCCGCCATAGGAGTATGCCAGGCATTGAAAGACCAGGCCAAACAGGCTCTAAGAGACCTTCCGGCACAGCAAGCTCAGGACTTGGCTGATTTGCCTAGAGCGTTATGTTTTGCCGTAGACGCCATTAAGGATTCTATCCAGCAAGCTTCCCGTCTATCTTTATTTCTGGTTCATATGAGAAGGCTTTTATGGTTAAAAAACTGGTCTGCAGAGACTCCCTGCAAAAAACTCTTAACTGGATTTTCCTTTCAGGGTGAAAGATTGTTTGGAGATGATCTAGATAAATAGATTCAGAAAATCTCCAGTGGCAAAAGCACTCTCTTGCCTGTTAAGAAGAGGTTTTTGGGGGCCTACCTTTAAACGCCCAACCTCTCCAGTCCCAGGACCCTCATCCTCTAGGCAGTATCGACGGCCTACTGGCCGTTCATCCGCAAATAGGTCGCAAGGGCAAGCTTCAGGTAACAAGAAGCCATGGTTTCGTAAACCAGTTAAAGCTGCCCCTAAGGCGACTCTGTGAAGGGACGCCCCCACTCTCTCGGGTAGGGGGAAGACTCCGCTATTTCTCTGAGCTTTGGGAGGCCAGAATCTCCGACCAATGGGTTCTGTCCTCAGTGGCTCAGGGGTACAAGCTGGAGTTTTGGGAGTTTCCCCCTCCTCACTTCCAGGAGTCAAGGCTCCCAGGCGATCCTCAAAAAAGAGTCTCGCTTCTAGCAGCCCTAGATCGCCTCTTAAATCAAGGAGTGATTATGGAGGTGCCAGTCCAGGAGCGCGGAAAATAATTTTATTCAAATCTGTTTATAGTCCCGAAGCCAAACGGCGATGTCAGACCAGTATTGGATCTAAAGGCCCTAAACCGTTTTTTAAGGATTCGCTCCTTCCGAATGGAATCTATTCGTTCGGTGGTGGCCGCCCTACAAGGGAAAGAATTTCTCGCATCCATCGATATCAAAGATGCATACCTGCACGTTCCAATCTATCCCGGGCATTTCAAATTTCTTCGGTTTGCTCTGGGGCATCGGCATTATCAATTCATGGCCTTGCCCTTCGGGCTAGCCACGGCACCCCGGGTCTTCACAAAAATTCTGGCCCCAGTACTGGCCAACCTGAGATCACAGGGGATCCTGGTTATGGCTTATCTAGACGACCTTTTAGTGGTCGATCTCTCAGCGGCCAGTCTGAATCAGGCAGTGTGCCTGGTGGTAAACTACCTAGAATCCCTTGGCTGGGTTCTAAACCGGGACAAGTCGGCCTTGCAGCCCACAAGAAGGTTGGAATATATTGGATTAATTCTAAATACTATGCATCAGAAGATCTTTCTTCCCCAGTCCATGGTGGATTCTATAAAGGAGCTAATTCAAGTGATTCTAAGCAGCGCAAAGCCGACCGTTCGCCTGTGTATGCGCCTATTGGGCAAGCTAGTGGCCACCTTCGAGGCGGTGCCCTACGCCCAAATCCACTCTCGGAAATTGCAGAGAGCAATTCTCGCAGCCTGGGACAAGAGAGTCCAGGCCCTGGATCTTCCCATATCCCTGTCCCATGCAGCACGTCAGAGTCTGTGCTGGTGGTTGGTCCCACAAAACCTTCTGAAGGGAAGATCGTTCAGTCCCGTCTCATGGAGAATAGTAACCACAGACGCCAGTCTATCGGGTTGGGGTGCAGTCCTAGAAGGATTGACCCAGCAGGGGAAGTGGTCAAGAGCAGAGTCGGCTCTATCCATAAATGTTTTAGAGATACGAGCAGCCCGGTTGGCTCTAGCAGCATGGACGGATGTATTACAGGACTCCCCAGTAAGGGTACAGTCCGACAACGCCACGGCTGTGGCTTATATAAACCACCAGGGCGGCACCAGAAGTCAGGCAGCCCAGAGAGAGGTGGACCGGATTTTTTCTTGGGCAGAGGCCCATGTTCCCTGCATCTCGGCAGTGTTTATCCCCGGAGTGGACAATTGGCAGGCGGATTTCCTCAGCCGCCAACAAATGTCCCCAGGAGAATGGTCTCTCCATCCCAAAGTTTTTCAGGACATCTGCCAGAGATGGGGAGCTCCGGAGGTGGATGTCATGGCCTCCAGATTCAACACGAAACTAGTCAAGTTTGTGTCTCGGACAAGGGATCCATTGGCCTGCGGGACGGACGCCTTGGTATGTCCTTGGCATCAGTTTGCGCTGATCTACGCCTTCCCTCCATTGCGAATGCTACCCCGTCTTCTTCACAGAATCCAGGTGGAGCGCAAGCCAACGATTCTAGTGGCCCCGGCTTGGCCCCGGAGGCCTTGGTACTCCTTAATAATAAGGATGGCAATAGAGGAACCTTGGGTCCTCCTGTTGCGGCCGGACCTCCTCTCACAAGGGCCGTTCTTCCATCCTGCCTTACAGGCCCTAAATTTGACGGCCTGGCGGCTGAATCCCTAATTCTTAAGAACAGGGGCCTCTCTGGCCAGGTCATTTCCACCCTAATTAATGCTAGAAAGCCAGTTTCTAGACTTATATACTATAGGGTGTGGAAGGCCTACATTGCATGGTGTGAGGCTAAGAAATGGCATCCCCGCAAGTATGTCATCGGGAGAATCTTGGAATTTCTACAGTTGGGAGTAGAGAAGGGTCTGGCAGTTAGCACAATCAAGGGGCAAGTGTCTGCCTTATCGTTTTTTTTTCAAAGACCTTTGGCCTCTCACTCTTTAATGAAGTCGTTTTTACAGGGGGTTATTCGGATTAATCCTCCAATAAAAACTCCCCTGTATCCTTGGGATCTAAATTTGGTTCTGTCGGCTTTACAAAGTCAGCCTTTTGAACCCTTATCTGAGATCCCGCTGGTCTTGTTGACTAGGAAACTAGTTTTTCTGGTGGCTATGTCTTCCGCCAGAAGGGTGTCAGAATTGGCAGCCTTGTCGTGTAAGGCACCCTATTTAGTACTACATAAAGACAGGGTCGTTCTTCGGCCACATCCGTCTTTTCTTCCGAAAGTAGTATCTAGTTCATCTGAATCAGGACTTGATTCTTCCGTCTTTTTTTCCTAAACCCTCTTCAAAGAAGGAGAGGCTACTGCATTCCTTAGATGTGGTCAGGCCTGTTAGGATTTATTTGAAAGCCACAGCCCAGATTCGCAAGACTAACGTCTTGTTTATTCTGCTGGAAGGACCTAAAAAAGGTCAGGCAGCGTCTAAAGCCACCATTTCCAAGTGGATTAGACAGTTGATTATACAGGCCTACGGCCTGAAAGGAAAAAGTCCACCTTTGTCGGTTAAGGCTCATTCCACTAGAGCTGTGAGCGCCTCTTGGGCAGCGACCTGGTCGTCTGTTCATACGTTTGCTAAATTTTATCAAATGGACGTTAGGAGGAACGCTGATTCAGCCTTCGGGCAGGCGGTTCTGCAGGCCGCAGTATAAGGTCCTCTTGTCCTATGGCACCCGCTGTTTTTTTCTTTGCCTGGTTGCTCTCCCTCCCCTCATTTAGCATTGCTTGGGGACATCCCATATGTAATGGCTATGCTGCTCTGTGTCCCGTGATGTACGATAAAGAAAAAGGGATTTTTAATAACAGCTTACCTGTAAAATCCTTTTCTTGTAGTACATCACGGGACACAGAGCTCCCACCCCTCTTATGGGGAATTTTGGGAGGCATATTGCTTGCTACAAAACTGAGGTACTCCCACTATGGGTGGGGGTTATATAGGGAGGGAACTTCCTGTCGGAGAGTGCTAGTGTCTATCACCTGAAGGTACACTATATAACCCATATGTAATGGCTATGCTGCTCTGTGTCCCATGATGTACTACAAAGAAAAGGATTTTACAGGTAAGCTGTTATTAAAAATCCCCTTTTTTTTGCCTTCAGAATAGATGGGTTTTGAGTTTTTTTCTGAAGGCTTGATGATTCCCTTCCGTTCAGATGCTGGTTGGTAAAGCGTTCCATAGTCTAGGTCCTTGGACTGCGAATCATCGTTTACCTTTGGACTTGTATCGGGCCTTGGGTATTTGGAGTAGATTTTGGTTGGTAGATTGAAGGACGCGGTTTGGGTTGTGACATTTTAATTTTTCGCATAGATATTGGGGTGCACTGTTTTGTACACATTTGTGCGTCAGGCAGAGTGCCTTAAATGTGATTCGATCTTTTACGGGCAGCCAGTGAAGGGACCTAAGAAAGGGAGAGATTGATTCCCATGGCTTTTTTCCTTTTAGTATTAGCAATTAGCAATTTGGTATTTTGGGAGTCCGAGGTAAAGGACGTTTGCATAGTCGAGTCTGGAGTTGATTATTGTTCCCACCACAACTGCTATGTCTTTTTTTGGGATAAAGGGAATGGCCCGGATTCACAAAGCACTTGCGCCAACGTATCTCCAGATACGCCGCGTAAGTGCAAATATGCGCCGTCGTATCTGTGCTCCGGACCCACAAACTAAGATACGCCTAACTAGCAACACTCCATTTCCTCGCCAGTGGATCTTTCCAACGTGCAAGTGGAGTCGTGTCTGGGATGTCACAATCAACCATGAGCAGATGCGTGTACCAGGTTGTCCCCACAATCCTCACACGCATGTCCCACCACATCATCAAACTTACCCATGAGCATCTGCGGCAGAAGGCAATGCAGGATTTCTACAGAATTGCCGGATTCCCACGCACCGTGGGGGCCACATGTGGCACTACGGGCCCCCCCCTGCCACAGAGCACATATAACGCAATCGTAAGCAGTGGCATTCCATCAACGCACAGGTGATAGCCGATGCCCAATGCCTCATATGGCACGTCCGTGCCAAACACCCAGGGGCCAGCCACGACCGCTACATCTACCGTCAAAGCAACATCCCAACAGAATTCGAACAGAATGTGTACAGGGACAGCTGGCTGGTTGGTGAGTGATATGGGTGTCAGGCATGACTGTCCGACCCCATGATGCAGACATCACGAGGGGCACATGCACGGCTAACATCCTCCTGTCTTTTCCCTTCCAGGTGACTCTGCATATGCACTTGGGCCCCATCTCCTGACTCCATACCGGAATCCCCAAACCAGAGGAGAGAGAAGATACAATGCTGCACACATACGCACCAGTGCAGTGGTGGAGCGCACATTTGGCATCCTGAAGTCCCGTTTCCGATGCCTGGATAAGTCCGGGGGGACCCTGTTGTATTCCCCAAACTTTGTGTGCCAGATCATCGGTGCATGTTGCGTGCTGCACAACTACGCCATGAGAAAGGGCCTGGAGATTGACATATGTGATGACCTGACCCCGAACCAGACAGTCCCCCCGTGCCCGAGGCTACCCCGTCTGCTGAAGGAACAGCAGTCAGGAGTTGCCTCGTGGAACGCATCTTTGCACGTTAACCACTTAAGCCCCGGACCTTTAGGCAGCTAAATACCCAGGCCAGGTTTTGCGATTCGGCACTGCGTTGCTTTAACAGACAATTGCGTGGTCGTGCGACATAGAGCTTTCTTTTGGTGGTATTTGATCACCTCTGCGGTTTTTATTTTTTGCGCTATAAACAAAAATAGAGCGACAATTTTTAAAAAAATGCAATATTTTTTCCTTATTGCTATAATAAATATCCCCCAAAAACATATATAACATTTTTTTTTTCCTCAGTTTAGGCCGATACGTATTCTTCTACCTATTTTTGGTAAAAAAAATCGCAATAAGCGGTTATCGATTGGTTTGCGCAAAATCTATAGCGTTTACAAAATAGTGGATAGTTTTTTGCATTTTTATTCATTCTTTTTTTTTTTTTACTACTATTGGCGGCGATCAGCGATTTTTTTCTGTGGCTGCGACATTATGGCGGACACTTCGGACAATTTTGACACATTTTTGGGACCATTGTCATTTTCACAGCAAAAAATGCATTTAAATTGCATTGTTTATTGTGAAAATGACAGTTGCAGTTTGGGAGTTAACCACAGGGGGCGCTGTAGGAGTTATGGTTCACCTAGTGTGTGTTTACAACTGTAGGGGGGTGTGGCTGTAGGACTGACGTCATCGATCGAGTCTCCCTTATAAAAAGGATCACTCGATCGATACGCCGCCACAGTGAAGCACGGGGAAGCCGTGTTTACATACGGCTCTCCCTGTTCTTCAGCTTCGGGGAGCGATCGTGACGGAGCGGCTATAAACGAATAGCCGCGCCGTCGTCCCGGATCGCTCCCCGAGGGAATCCGCCCGCCGCACGCAGCGGGGGGGGGGGTCCCGATCGGACCCCCCACCCGGTAGAAGGCAGGGACGTATATATACGCCCATCTGCCTGTCCGTGCCATTTTGCGGACGTATATAGTCGTGCGGCGGGCGTTAAGGGGTTAAACACACACATTCATCATGGCACATGGACAATGCACGCATGCACACCACTGTGGTCCCTAGCTCACACACACCACATCCACCTCGCATTGGTTTAGCCCAAGTCCACTGCGCGGGACTTGGGAGCAGCAACGGCACACCAAGGCCCCAATGATGTTGCTGTCCATTCATACCACATTCACACGGTTGTGGGGATAACCTCTCCCTTATGATCCAAGGTGACACGCCTTGCTGGCAGGAATGTCATACGCACATTCACACACCAGTCACACTGTAGCCTGCACTCCTGACCGTGTGCAGTGACTAAAAAAAAGAAAATGGGGATCATGCCATTGTCCGACATGGCATGCCCTTACAGGAGGACGGCGCATCCATCTGTGCACGTCTCTCAAAACAAAAATAAAGCTCCTGGTCTGAGCGGCATACATCCAGAGGAGAGTCATTTTCCCTCTCGTGGGCCAGGCCTTGTGCCGGGGTTCGGCTCCTCAATAGTGGTGGTGACGACTGGGGTGGGGGGGGGGTGGGGCATCTGGAGGAGGTGCATCCCCTGGGCTGTCGCTCCTGGCAGATGTTGCCTGCATGCCCTCCAATGCTACGGCAATGCGTGTTAGCATGCTGTTTGCCTCAGCCTGCATCCGCAGCTGCCTGGCGTTGGTCTGGCGCTGTAGGCGCCTGTTCTGCCGACCCTCCGCCTGGATAGCGGCAGTGTTGGACTGTAGGACCACTCCCAGGCTCTTCACCTCTGCCACAATGCCTGCTGCTGTGGCCTGCACCCCCCAAATCGCCATGGTATTACGATCCAGGCTGGCCTGCACATCCGAGTCCTGGTCCCCAGATGGTGAGGGACCCCTTGCTACCATGTGGTGACGCATGGCCTCAACAAATGAGGCCAGGCTGTCAGCCACATGGTGCAGGTCACAGGCTAGATCTCCCATGTGGCGTGTCTCCCATGCCTGCTCCCTCTCCAGCCCTTCTTGGAGGGATAAAGCTACACCCCTGGTCTACCTCAAAGCTTTCCTGGGGGATGGAGAGGCTTGTGTCCGTCTGGACGGGGTGGCCCTTGAGGGCATTCCCCTGGATGGGGTAGCCCTGGATGGGGTAGCCCGGGAGGGGGTTCCCCTGATGGGTGTGGAGGTCTCGGAGGGTCCAGGGTAGATGGAAGCCTCCTCAAGATAGAGGCATTCCTCCACATGGAGATCCACCGGCTCCTCCTCAACTACCTCTAGAGCAGAGGTGTGGGCACTCCCCTCCACCGATCTTACGTGGCTTCCCAGGGGGTCAGGCTGAGGATGTTCTGGGGATGGCGTGGGTCGTCCAGGGGCAGCAGATGGCCCAGCTCCCTCCAGCTTATCTGTGGATGACACAAAGCATTCACATGTTGGTGGACCCACACACTTGTCACATGTTCCCTTGCACCCCCTCACATGCTACACACCGGATGGGGGATAAAACACACTTGCCTGTCCTCAAGTCCTGTTCACTTGAGTCAAAGCCCTCCAGGCCCTCCACCTGCTCCTGCTCCAGGCACATGGCAATGACCTCCTCCTCAGCTGTCAAACTTGACTGAAGAAGCTGGTCCGCCCATGCCCCTGAGGTGCCTTTTGATGCTGGCCAGCTTATCCCGGACACGCCAACGCATATTATTAATCTTCTTGGCGATGTCCTTCCAGGTCCTGGATTCATGCCCAAGGGCATTGATCTCCAGGGTGACCTTCTGGAGGATCTCTTGCTTGCTGGCCCTGCTGGTCCTGGCGCTCTGTGCCCCATGGAGGTATGTGTCGTACTTAGAGATGGCTGAGGTCAGTATCGCCCTCTCATCTGCAGAGAATTTTTTTTTTCTCCTATCCCTGTCCACCTCAGTATCGGACATGGCTCAGACCGCAAAAGTACTGTGCTCCAGGGGGAAGACAAGCAAGCTGGTGTACTTTTGCGCTGGACGGGCGTATGGCTGGGCGTATTTATGTGCTCGGCGTAAGCCGGTGGGCCGGCGTATCTTAAGGAAGTTGTGCTGGCGTGATTGTGAGCATGCGCATAGGGGTGCGGTGCATGCGTTCGTGTCACGGCGTATGCGCCGTTCATGATACGCCAGATACGCATCATCCTATATTTTGAGAAGTGCTGTTTCCGTTCTATGACCAGGACGGAAACCCAATTGAAGTGGATCTAGTAGTTTGTGGGTATCTAAATGGTGTTGTAGCTGTTGCACTACTGCTTTCTCCATTACCTTGGAGAAGATGTTTAGACCTGTCAGGCCTCGTACACACGATAGGTTAAACAGAGGACAACGGTCTGATGGACTGTTTTCATCGGTCAAAACCGATCGTGTGTGGGCCCCATAGGTTATTTATCCATAGGTTAAAAAAAAGCAATCTTGTTTTAAATTTAACCGATGGATACCTAACCGATAGTAAAAAAACGATCGTTAGTAGGCACGACCATCGGTTAAAAATCCACGCATGATCAGAATCAAGTCGACGCATGCTTGGAAGCATTGAACTTCGTTTTTTTCAGCACGTCGTTGTGTTTTACGTCACCGCGTTCTGACACAATCGTTTTTTTAACCGATGGTGTGTAGGCACGACCGACCATCAGTCAGCTTCATCGGTTAACCGATGAGAACGGTCCATCAGACCGTTCTCATCGGATGGACTGATCGTGTATGGGTCGCCGATGGTTTGGGTCTTTGGGGTCGAGCCCTGTTTTTTTTTTAAGATGGGTTTAATTATGCCTTGTTTCAGGGAGGTCGACACCATGCCTTCCTTAACCTCTTCCATACCGGGCAGTTATACACCCATCCATACCAGGCCTATTCTGGCACTTCTCTCCTACATGTACAAATCATAATTTTTTTGCTAGAAAATTACGCAGAACCCCCAAACATTATATATGTTTTTTTAGCAGACACCCTAGGGAATAAAACGACGGTCATTGAAACCTTTTATCTTGCACGGTATTTGCGCAATAATTTTTCAAACGCCTTTTTTTTGAAAAAAAATTGTTTCATGAATTAAAAAAATTAAAAAACAGTAAAGTTAGCCCAATTTTTTTGTAAAATAGGAAAGATGATGTTACACCGAGTAAATAGATACCTAACATGTCACGCTTTAAAATTGCGCACACTCATGGAATGGCGCCAAACTTCGGTACTTAAAAATCTCCATAGGCAACGATTTGAAAATTTTTACAGGTTACCAGTTTAGATTTACAGAGGAGATCTAGTGCTAGAATTGTTGCTGGCACTCTAACGCACGCGGCGATACCTCACATGTGTGGTTTAAACGGCGTTTACATATGTCGGCGGGACTTGCGTGTGCGTTCGCTTCTGCGCGCAAGCTACCGGGGACAGGGGCGTTAAAAAAATAAATTTTATTTCTTTTCTTTTTTTTATATATTTATTTCTTTTTTTACACTTTTTTTTTTAATTTTTTTTTTTTTTTGATCACTTTTATTCCTATTACAAGGAATGTAAACATCCCTTGTAATAGGAATGTGTGTGACAGGTACTCTTTATGGAGAGATGCGGGGTCAATAAGACCCCACATCTCTCCTCCAGGCTGGAAAGCATGAAATCGGTGAAAAAAAATTCACCGATCTCATGCTTGTGGTTGCTTAGCAGCCGCAATCGCGGCTTTGTTTACTTACGGGGACCCGGGCGTGACGTCATCACATCGCGCCCGGGTCCTCCGACGGTCATAGAGATGACTGGTGACCATCTGGTCACCAGTCATCTCTATGCTTCCTGCGCGCGCCGGACGATTCGTTCTCCGGGCCCCCGATGGCACGGGAGAGCCCGGAGAAGCACCGGATGGCGGCGGGAGGGGGGGGATGTCCCCTCCCGCCGCCTGTAAGAACGATCTAGCGGCGGAACCGCCGCTATGATCGTTCTTACGTTGTGCAGAATCGCCGGCAGTTTAGAAGGATATCTGAATGATGCCTCTAGCTGCAGGCATCATTCAGATATCCCCCCACAAAGCCCAGGACGTCATATGACGTCCACTTAGAACGGCAGAGGTTCTTTGTGGACGTCATTTTACTATGGGCCGGTAGGGAAGTGGTTAAAAGATTGGTTTATGAGGTGCGTGATAGCCGGTGCCAAAATATCGACACATTCTTTCAACAGTTTAGTGGGAATGATATCATTAGGTGATGTGCTGTTTCGCAGGGCAACAACGATATTTTTGGACCCTGAACCCACAAACACTCTGCATTTCTTAAGAGTGAATGACAGCCCCATGCGTTTGCTTTTTTAATCACTTAGGGGCAGAGCCTCGTTTTGAGATGTGGCGTTTACAAGTTAAAATCATTTATTTTTGTTTAGAAAATTACTTAGAATAAAAAAAATATATATATTGTTTGGGTGTTCTAACACCCTAGAGAATAAAATGGCAGTCGTTGCAATACTTTATGTCACACCGTATTTGCACAGCGGCCTTACAAGCACTTTTGGAAAAAATACACTTTTTTGAATTAAAAAATAAGACAACAGTAAAGTTAGCCCAATTTATTTTTATATTGTGAAAGATGATGTTTCGCCAAGTACTGTAAATTAATACTTAACATGACGCGCTTCAAAATTGCGCACTCTTGTGGAATAGCGACAAACTTTTAACCATAAAAAAATCTCCATAGGCAATGTTTAAAAAATTGTACAGGTTACATGTTTTGAGTTAAAGAGGAGGCATAGGGCTAGAATTTTTGCTCTCGCTCTAACGATCGCGGTGATACCTCACTTGAGTGGTTTGAACACTGTTTTCATATGCAGGCGCTACTCACATTTGCTTCTGCACGCGAGCACAGCATGTTAACATTTTTTTCTTTTCATTTATTTTATCTTTTTTTTTACACTGTTCTTTTAAAAAAAAGATTGTGTCACTTTTATTTCTATTACAAGGAATGTAAACATCCCTTATAATAGAAAAAAGTATGTCAGGTCAAGAAGACCTCAGATCTCATATTTACACTAAAATGCAATGTCCCTTTTTAGGAGCTATGATGTTTTGACATCGCTTCCGCCCTGCAATCATATGGAGCCGGGTGGGGGCTATCTTCCCCTCCCACTCAGCTCCAAATCACACAGAGAGAAGGATCCGAGCTTCTCCGCCGCTGCCGGCTTGGCAAGTGGTTAAAGAGCAGTGCCTTTTGGCTGCAGGTGGGTGCGGGAACAGGTGTGATTCCTGCACCCACAACCACCCACAATAGTGTGAACCTGGGCTAAAGCGGAACTAAACCCTCCTATCGTTTGCAGCCAGGGAAGCTACCATCTTGACCTCTGTTTGATTTGCAACTGCCATGATGCAGCACATATGATCAGTTGTGATACCACTCATTTGATGGCTTGACAGTTTGCCTGAGAGCACAACCAATGTGACAATTAAAATTCCTGGCATTCCCGGGAATCTAAAGCCCCATACACACTATCAGTTTTCCTGTCAGTTTTCTCTTCAGGTTTACCAAAACCATGTAGTGCAAGGGCCTGCATGATTGCATACAAATTGAAACTCTTGAGGTTTTACCTCATATTAGATGGTTTTGGTAAACCTGAAGAGAAAACTGTCAGGAAAACTGATAGTGTGTATGGGGCTTTACTGTTTTCTGAAACGTACATTGATGGGTTTAGTTCCAATTTAATGTACTAAATTGCCAGTTTTTTATTTTTTATCTTAAAGCAGAACTTTACCCATAACAACTTGATAAAAAATAATGTATTTTAGCAAGAAACGAATGAGTGTGTGCTGTACATTGTCTCCAGCATTGCTCCTGTTTCATCTTACTGTAGGCTTTCATTTTGCTGAAGCCCAGCCCCTTAGCAGTAAATTATGAAGCGGAACTAAACCCATAAATTTAACAGTTTAAAAAAACAGGTAAATTCCTGAAATGCTAGGATTGCTAACTGTCACATTGGCTTGTGTCCTCAATCAAACCATCAAATGGCTGGTGTCATAACTGATCACATGTGCAGCACCATGGCGGTTGCAGATCAAACAGAAGCAGCTTCATTGGCTGTAAAGGATAGGAGGGTTTAAAGTAGTTCTAAAAGGCAGAAGTTTTTTTTATCTTAATTTATGGTACTGTGGGCATAACATAATATACTGTATATATAATAACATAAATTAAAACATTGCACTCAAAATAACTGTGGCTTCAAAAGGCCGCAGCCCTTTATTATAGGTATTAAATACATTTTTATTAAATACCATACACCAAAAAAAATCTTACATTTTTACCAACAACATCTTTATTGAAGCTTGAGCTAATAATTACTACAACTTCACAAGAAAGGGACAAGACCTCATACTGTGGGCTTCTACAAGGTTGGGAGGGCGGGATTTGTGCCCTTTTTCCCAGATCCCCACTGACTGCCTCTCAAGTTACACATTTTTTCCTTTTTATAGGGGTTTACTCAAGCCAAAACCTTGGCAACAGCATGTGACGTCTTATACACCAATTACAGGTAAGTACATATCTGACAAATTTGAATCTATTCGTTTTTTTTTTGTTTTACCTGTCTGCAACAGTCCAATATGTGGGGGAGAGAGGGGGACATTTTATGCCCCACCCCCACCTCCATTCCATGCATGAAAATAAAAAAAACTGTGTGCCCTAAAACTTACCTGAGCCCAATCTCGATCCAGCGATGTTGCACGAGAACCTTGGCTGTCCAGGCCTCTCCCTCCTGATTGGCTGAAACACGGTAACTGGCCCCATTGGCTCCCACTCCTGTCAATTAAAGTCAGTGAGCCACTGAGGAGAAAGAGGGGGCAGGGCCGAGCCGCAGCTCTATGTCTGGATGGACACACAGAGCATCGGCTCAGGTCGGGTGTGCTGTGGGGGCAGGAGGAAGGGGGCCAGGAGTGCCGGCTGGGGACCCAAGAAGAGGAGGATCAGGGCTTCTCTGTGCAAAACCATTACAAAGAGCAGGTAAGTGTAAAATGTTTATTATTTTTAAACAAAAAAAGTACATGTATAAGGAAGAAGACTCATTTTAACCTGTTGGCGCCGCCAGCGTGAATATATGCGGCTGCTTAGTGGGTGGGCCTTAACACCAAGCAGCCGCATATATGCAGCCCTGTGTAAACAACTTACCACGCTGAGAGCACCCTCCCTGCACACTCTCAGCATGCTGGTGGGGATCAGTAAGCTCCTGATGCATACTTACAAACAGGAGCTTTCCGGTCATGTGACAGCCAATCACAGCGGTCACATGACCCAAATGTCCGCCTCTGGTTTTAGAACTCTTAAAGGGCCAAGAGGCAGTCAGTGATAAATGGTTAATGTGTAGGATCAGATCTCCCCTTTTAAAATTTAAAACCATACATAATGTATAACTTAACCGGTTAACCACTTCCATACCAGGCACTAACGCCTCTTCCTGCCCAAGCCAATTTTCAGCTTTCTGCGCTGTTGCTGTTAAAATGACAATTGCGTGGTCATGCTACACTGTACCCAAACAGAATTTTTATCATTTTGTTCTCACAAATAGAGCTTTCTTTTGGTGGTATTTAAACGCCTCTGGGGTTTTTATTTTTTGCTATACAAATAAAAAAAAAGAAATTTTGAAAAAAAATTAAGTTTTTTTTTTCTGTTATAACATTTTGTAAATAAGTAAGTTTTCTCCTTCACTGATGGGCACTAATAAGGCGGCACTGACGGGGACTGATAAGGCAGCACCGATGAGGTGGCACTGACGATGGGCACTGATATGTGGCATTGATGGGCACTGTTAGGTGGCACTGATATGCAGCACTGATGGGCATTGATAGGCGGCACTGATGGGCACTCATGGGTGGCACTGGTGGGCATTGATAGGCGGCACTGCTGGGCACTGATGGGCGGCACTGATGGGCGGCACTGATGGACACTAATGGGCATCGATACATGGCACTAATGGGCATTGACATGCGGCATTGATATTCAGCACTGATGGGTATCCCTGGTGGCACTGGCAGGGATTTTGAATGGGCACTGGTTGGCAGCTGCCTGGGCATTGATTGGCAGCTGCCTTGGCACCGATTGGCATTTCCTGGTGGTCTAGGGGGGCATACCTGGTGGTCCAGTGTGGGTGCCCATCCCTGGTGGTCCTGGGCGGCATGCTGGTGGTCCTGTGAGATGATCCGAGGGGGGGCTGCGCTGATAAACTATCAGCACAAACCCCCCCTGTCAGGAGAGCAGCCGATCAGCTCTCCTCAACTCACGTCTATCAGACGCGAGTGAGGAAAAGCCAATCTGCGGCTTTTCCTGTTTACATTGTGATCAGCTGTGATTGGACACGGCTGAACACGTGGTAAAGAGCCTCCGCTGGATCACTGCATCACCGATCGCCCCGATGCGCGCTCCCCCGGGTGCGCGGTGGCTGTTATCTTGCAGGACGTCAATAGACGTCCAGTCAGGATAATGAAACCACTTCCCGTACATTAATTCACTATTGACCGGGCGGGAAGTGGTTAAGGACCGGCTCACGCAGATATACAGGCAGATTAACGTACCTGTACGTCGCCTTTAAAACGCGGCATTGTGGGCGCATGCGTGCTGCCGGCGGCGCACTTGCGTGTCCGCTGCGATCTCCGTTAGGCCCCATACACACGAGAGAATTTATCCGCGGATACGGTCCAGCGGACCGTTTCCACGGATAAATCCTCTCAAAGATTTCCGCAGATTTCTATGCGATGGAGTGTACACACCATCGCATTGAAATCCGCGCGGAAATCCTCTGGCGATGACGTGTCGCGCCGTCGCCGCGATTATGATGCGGCGACGGGCGCGACGCTGTCATATAAGGAATTCCACGCATGCGTCAAATCATTACGACGCGTGCGGGGAATCCCTTTGGACGGATGGATCCGGTGAGTCTGTACAGACGAGCGGATCCATCCGTTGGGATGGACTTCAGCAGATGGATTTGTTGTGCATGTCGGCAAATATCCGATCTGCTGGAATCCATCCCAGGGGAGATTTATCCGCGCAAAAAGATCCGCTGGCGTGTACACACCATAGGATCTATCCGCTGAAACCCATTTGCTGGGATTTATCTGCGGATGGATTCTATGGTGTGTACGGGGCCTAAGTGTGATCACGGGTCCCGCGGACTCGATGTCCGCGGGGATGCCCACGATCGTCTCACGGAGAGGAAGAACGGAGAAATGCTAATGTAAACAAGCATTTCCCCCATTCCTCCTAGTGACAGGACACTGATCACAGCTCCCTTTAATCAGGAGCGGTGATCAGTGTCGTGTCACACATAGCCCATCCCCCCTAAAGTGAGAAGAACTCCCTCGGACACACTTAACCCCTTCAGCACCCCCTCCTGGTTAACCCCTTCACTGCCAGTCACATTTACACAGTAATAAGTGCATATTCATAGCACTGATCGCTGTGCAAATGTGAATGGTCCAAAAATAGCACCAAAAGTGTCCGATGTGTCCGCCATAATGTCGCAGTCACGATAAAAATCGCTGATCGCCGTCATTACTAGTAAAAAAAAAAAAAATGCCATAAAACTATCCCCTAGTTTGTAGACGCTATAACTTTTGCGCAAACCAATCAATAAACGCTTATTGAATTATTATTTTTTACCAAAAATATGTAGAAGAATTTGTATCGGCCTAAACTGAGGAAAGCAAAAAAATGTTTGTATAATTTTTGGGGATATTTATTATAGCAAAAAGTTAAAAATATTGATTTTTTTTTTTTTCAAAATCGTCACTATTTTTTTATTTATAGTGCAAAAAATAAAAACCACAGAGGTGATCAAATACCACCAAAAGAAAGCTCTATTTGTGGGGGAAAAAGGACGTCAATTTTGTTTGGGAGCCACGTCACACGACCGTGCAATTGTCAGTTAAAGCGACGCAGTGCCGAATCGCAAAAAATTGGTCAGGTCCTTTAGCTGCCTAAAGGTCCGGGTCTTAAGTGGTTAATGAGTGAAATATATTTTTGACCCTTTTGCAAAACATGACTTAGTACTTGGCAAAAAGTGCTCTGGTCTTTGGCCAGCCAAATGGTCCTAGGCTGCAGTGGTTAAAGCGGTTGTAAAACGCTGCAGTTAAAAAAAAAACTTTCCACTGTAAGACAATGAAATAATGTGCATTGCAGAGGATGCCTAAAATGTGATTTGTATCTTAGTACAGACTGGGAAAAGCATACAAGCAGAAGATGACATATCCTGGGGTGTTTCACTTGCTAACAGTGTACAGAATTCCTTCTGGATATCATATTGCATTACATTCTAGAGAAAAATTATAGTGGCTGCAGACTGAAATCAAAATAAATGTTTTAATAACATCAAATTATAATATGGCTTGTGTAGAAATTGTATATGCTATATTATTTTTTATTTGCTATTTTTTTCAATAAAGTGGCGTTGCCTTATAAAAAGAGCTTAGTTAAAATAGTTGGAAACTACCGTATTTATCGGGGTATTGCGCGCTCCGGCTCATAGCGCGCACCCCTAAAGTGGACCCGCATTCCTGTGGAAAAAAGATTTTTGTACTTACAGTTTTGGTGTCTTGCGCGGCGTCCATCGGCGGCCTCGTCGGGTCCGGCGTCCGTCTGCGGCCTCGGGTGTCCTCTTTGTCGGGTCCGGCGTCTTTCTGCGGCGTCCTTCCCGCTCGATCCCCGCTTTCCCACGCCGAGTTTGAATACTACGCCGGCATATACCGAGCGCAGTACACTCGTGTATAGTCAGGCAGGCTCGGCTACTCTCGCGCTCACGTCCTGTACGTCCAGGACGTGAGCGCGAGAGGAGCCGAGCCTGCCCGACTATACACGAGTGTACTGCGCTCGGTATATGCCGACGCAGTATTCAAACTCGGCGCTGGGAAGCGGGTATCGGCATATATCGCGCACCCACGATTTTGCCCTGATTTTCAGGGCAAAAAAGTGCGCGGTATACGCCGATAAATACGGTACTTGGCAACCAGCAACTGTTTAAACCAGAAGCACTTTGGTCAGGAGTATGTAATGTACAGTGGTAAGCACTTAGTTATGTACAACACAATGGGCCTGATTTACTATGCTCTGTGCGCTGCGCTGGTTCATGCGTTAATTAGTACTCCGGGTGGAGGCTTAATTGGGCGCATGAACCAGCGTAGCAGCCGGCGCATTGAAAGTAATATGTTAAGCCGCGCCGAACTCCCTATAGAAGTCTATGGGAGAAATCAAAAGTGTCCATTTTAAAGGCTAATCTGCAAGTTTTGTCCTAAAAAGTGTTTGGGGACCTCAGTCCTGTCCCAGGGAACATGTATCAATGCTTTTTTTATTTTTTAAAACGGCCGTTTTTTCGGGAGCAGTGAAATTAATAATTCTTAAAGTGAAACAATAAAAGTGAAATATTCCTTTAAATTTCGTACCTAGGGGGGGTGTAATGTCAGCATGTGAAATAGCGCATTTTTCCCGCACTTAGAACTCCCCCTGCACAAAATGACATTCAGAAGGAAAAAAGTCATTTAAAAATTCACACGCGGCTATAATGAATTGTCGGCTCTGACAATTCTAAAGGGATTCATTCATAAAACAAACAAAAAAATGTGTAGGGGTTCCCCCAAATTAAATTACCAGGCCCTTCAGGTCTGGAATGGATATTAAGGGGAACCCCGCCGTAAAAAACAAAAAAAAAAAAGACGTGCGGTTCCCGGCAAATATCCATTCCAGGCCCTTCAGGTCTGGTGTGGATTTTAAGGGGAACTCCACCCCAAATTGAAAAAAAAAATGGCGTGGAGTCCCCCTAAAAATCCACACCAGACCCTTATCCGAGCACGTTGACCTGGCCGGCCGCAGAAAAGAGGGGGGGACAGAGTGCGGCCCCCCCCTCTCCTGAACCGCACCAGGCCACATGCCCTCAACATGGGGAGGATGTCCCCATGTTGATGGGGACAAGGGTCTCATCCCCACAACCCTTGCCCGGTGGTTGTGGGGGTATGCGGGCGGGAGGTTTATCAGAATCTGGAAGACCCCTTTAACAAAGGGGACCCCCAGATCCTGACCCCCCCCCTGTGTGAAATGGTAACGGGGTACATTGTACCTCTACCATTTCACCCCAAAAAAAATGTCAAAGTGTTAAAAATGACAGTAGCCGGTTTTTGACAAATCTTTTAATAAAATCTTCTTTTCTTCTTTCCTTCGGGTTTCTTCCGCTGCTTCTTTCTTCTCGTCCACATCTTGCCCGACGTCTTCTTCTATCTTCTCTGTCCGTCCTTCAGCCTTCTGGTCCCGCATCTTGTGTCTTCTGCGGTCTTCTTCTCGGTCCGCCAGCCTTCTCGTCCGCATCTTGTGTCTTCTCCGGACCCAGCGTTTGAATTTGAATTGGCCGTCGTCTTCCCGCTCCTGGGACCCGCCCCCCTCTGACGCCACAAGTAAACTCCTTAGAAGGTCATGTGCGTCAGAGGGGGGCGGGGTCACATGAGTGTGACACGGCGGGAACTTCTTCTCCGGGCGGCGCGATTGAAATTGAATTCCCCCGCTGTGTGACGCTCTGTGACCCCGCCCCCCTCTGACGCCACAAGTAAACTCCTTAGAAGGTCATGTGCGTCAGAGGGGGGCGGGGTCACAGAGCGTCACACAGCGGGGGAATTCAATTTCAATCGCGCCGCCCGGAGAAGAAGTTCCCGCCGTGTCACACTCATGTGACCCCGCCCCCCTCTGACGCACATGACCTTCTAAGGAGTTTACTTGTGGCGTCAGAGGGGGGCGGGGTCCCAGGAGCGGGAAGACGACGGCCAATTCAAATTCAAACGCTGGGTCCGGAGAAGACACAAGATGCGGACGAGAAGGCTGGCGGACCGAGAAGAAGACCGCAGAAGACACAAGATGCGGGACCAGAAGGCTGAAGGACGGACGGAGAAGATAGAAGAAGACGTCGGGCAAGATGTGGACGAGAAGAAAGAAGCAGCGGAAGAAACCCGAAGGAAAGAAGAAAAGAAGATTTTATTAAAAGATTTGTCAAAAACCGGCTACTGTCATTTTTAACACTTTGACATTTTTTTTGGGGTGAAATGGTAGAGGTACAATGTACCCCGTTACCATTTCACACAGGGGGGGGTCAGGATCTGGGGGTCCCCTTTGTTAAAGGGGTCTTCCAGATTCTGATAAACCTCCCGCCCGCATACCCTCACAACCACCGGGCAAGGGTTGTGGGGATGAGACCCTTGTCCCCATCAACATGGGGACATCCTCCCCATGTTGAGGGCATGTGGCCTGGTGCGGTTCAGGAGAGGGGGGGGGCCGCACTCTGTCCCCCCCTCTTTTCTGCGGCCGGCCAGGTCAACGTGCTCGGATAAGGGTCTGGTGTGGATTTTTAGGGGGACTCCACGCCATTTTTTTTCTCAATTTGGGGTGGAGTTCCCCTTAAAATCCACACCAGACCTGAAGGGTCTGGTATGGATATTTGGGGGGACCCCACGCCATTTTTTTTTCAATTTGGGGTGGAGTTCCCCTTAAAATCCACACCAGACCTGAAGGGTCTGGTATGGATATTTGGGGGGACCCCACGCCATTTTTTGGGGGGGTTTTTACGGCGGGGTTCCTCTTAATATCCATTCCAGACCTGAAGGGCCTGGTAATTTAATTTGGAGGGACCCCCTTTTTTTTTTTTTTTTTTTTTTTTTTTTTAATGAGCAATGACTGTATTCTTTATAGCCATGAGTACTTTAAACTTCCTTTTTTTTGTTTCACTTCAGAAATGACATCTTGTACAGGGACAGTTCTAAGCACGGGAAACATGCGTGTACCCCCCCTCCCCCCCTGTATGAAATTTAAAGGAATATTTCACTTTTATTATTTCACTTTAACCACTTCCATAGCGCGCCTATTCTGGCACTTCTCTCCTTCATGTAAAAATTATATTTTGTTCCTGGGAAATTAATCAGGACCCCCAAACATTATATATAATTTTTTAGCAGACACCCTAGGGAATAAAGTTAGCGGTCATTTTTTATTTGATTTCCAACGGTATTTGCGCAATAATTTTTCAAACGACTTTTTTTTGGCCCAAAAAAAAAACACGGTTCATGAATTAAAAAAAAAAAGTAAAGTTAGCCCAATTTTTATGGATAATATTAAAGATGATGTTACACCGAGTAAATAGATACCTAACTTGTCAATACCTCACATGTGTGGTTTGAATGGTGTTTACATATGTGGGCGGGACTTACATGCATATTTGCTTCTGAGTGCGAGCTTCTAGGGACAGGGGCGTTATTTTATTTATTTGTTTTTTTTTTTTACCTCATATTTTTATTCTTGCACTTTTTTGACACTTTTTTTGATTTTGGATCACTTTTCTTCCTATTACAAGGAATGTAAACATCCCTTGTAATAGGACTAGTGTGTGACAGGTCCTCTTTATGGAGAGAGGCGGGGTCAATAAGGCTGGAAAGCATGGTATTGAAAAAAAAAAAAAAAGTTCTCATGCTTTCAGCTGCAATCATGTTCGTTCAGCACAGTGGTGTAGTGTATAGCACTTTGACCTAGCAGCAAAAGAGTCGTTGGTTCGAATCCCGCCCGTGACAGCATCTGCATAGAGTTTGCATGTTCTCCCTGTGCCTGCGTGGGTTTCCTCCCACAATATAAAATCACGCTGTAAATCGGATCCGGTCTAAATAAGCCCTAATATGCAGTAGTATATTTAGGTTTTGTTCTGCCCTAGGCCTGACTACATATCTGCACCTCCTAATAGAAAAATGACCCACCCCTTCCTGTCAAAGCCACACCCTGTTTTTGTATGACCCGCCCAGTAATTTTCAGGGGACCCACACACTAGTTCTGGGGGGCACTGGATTCCCTTAACCACTTCCGTACCAGGCACTTACGCACCTTCCCGCCCAAGCCAATTTTCAGCTTTCAACACTGTCGCACTTTGAATGGCAATTGCGCGGTCATACAACACTGTACCCAAACAAAATTGGCGTCCTTTTTCCCCCACAAATAGAGCTTTCTTTTTTTGTTATTTGATCACCTCTGCGTTTTTTTTTTTTGCGCAACAACTAAAAAAATACTGCAAATTTTAAAACAAAAAAACGTTTTTATTTTTTTAGGTTAATTTTTTTGTAAATAAGTTTTTCTCTTTCAATTACGGGCACTGATATGGCGGCACTGATGGGCACCGATGAGATGGCACTGATGGACATCGATGAGGTAGTACTGACGGGCACAGATGAGGTGGCATTGATTGGCGGCGCTGCTATGCGGCACTGATGGGCACTCATAGGCGGCACTGATGGGCACTCATGGGCGGCACAGATGGGCGGCACTTATGGGTGGCACTGATGGATACTTATGGGTGGCACAGGTGGGCACTGTGCATGGATGGGCACTGTGGGGTGGCACTGATGGACACTGTGGGGTGGCACTGATTTTCCCAGTCAGTGCCCATTTGTGGGCACTGATTGGCATCTTTTTTCTTATTTTTTATTGCTTTTTGTTATATATTTTTTTTGTTTTTGCACACCCTGGTGGTCCAGGGTGGGCATCCCTGGTGGTCCAGTGTGGTGATCCGAGGGGGGGCTGCGCTGATAAACAATCAGCGCGAACGCCCCCTGTCAGGAGAGCCGCCGATCGGCTCTCCTATACTCGCGTCTGTCAGACGCGAGTGAGGAAGAGCCATCGATGGCTCTTCCTGTTTACATCGTGATCAGCCGTGATTGGACACGGCTGATCACGTGGTAAAGAGTCTCCGTCTCCGTGAGAGACTCTTTACCGAGATCGGAGATGCAGGGTGTCAGACTGACACCCCGCATCACCGATCGCCGCGCTGCGTGCCCCCACAGGCGCGTGCGGCATGAAATCCTGCAGGACGTCCTGTCAGGATTGTGTAACCACTTCCCGGACGTAAATCGGCCATAGGCTGGGCGGGAAGTGGTTAATTTGCATAGTTTTTCTCTCACTTCCTGTTTGGCTATGGGGCAGGAAGTGAAGGCAAATCTCCCCAATTGGACACAGATAATACAAAATAAACTGACAGGGCCTATAACCCTCCCTCACTCTATCCAAAATTAAAGAAAATAAAACTTGTTGATTATAGTTCTTGTCAGGGGCGGACTGACCATTGAGTCACTCGGGCACTGCCCGAGGGCCCCATGCCACTAGGGGGCCCCATCCGGGTTGCCAGGCTCAGTAAAACCAGGGACAGTATGTAAAAATCTGTGTTTTTTTTAGATCTGTCCCTGATATGTCCGAAAATGACATGCTTTTAATGTGAATATCCCAAGATTTTAGCTGCCCGCCTCTGCACTACCTCCTGGCGTGGTGGTCATCTGTAAGCCAGAGGGGCCCCATAATCTTCTATTGCCCAGGGGCCACATGAGTTGTCAGTCCGCCCCTGGTTCTAGTTTAAGCACAAATTTCATAGAGTTTTATTGAGAGCCCTAAGAAAATATAACCGTTCCAATAGGCCAGGATAGAGCGTTGCTAATATGTAGGAATGTGTGTGTTAGAGCACCCCACCCAATGTTAACTAAAAAATTATTAATTTGCAAATAAGTATTATCTGCTCATTTTTTGGGGATGTCTGCACCCCTGATAGTGACAACATTTGTGAGGTGTCTTCACCCTTTCTAATTCATTCACTTCCTGTCACATAGCCAAACAGGAAGTGAGGGTAAAACCTTACTAATATCTTTTCTTGGGGACACAGAGATCAATCTAAATAGTTTCCCATTATGTAAATTGCACTCTAGCATTTTGCTGTGTACACCCCAAATTATTAGGGATCTTGGACTTTGGGGTCCATTGACTAAAGGCAAATCCACTTTGCACTACAAGTGCAAAGCAAGGAAGAAAGAAAACAAAACAACTTTGCTTCTACAGGATTGGATGTTAAAACCATCAGTGCTTCCTCTCTGATTTTCAGCAACTATGCTTGTACTGCAGAGTGGCTTTGCCTTTACTAAACCCCAAACTAAATAATCATTTGGGGCAGGGATCCTCAAACTACGGCCCTCCAGCTGTTTTAGAACTACACATCCCATGAGGCCTTGTAATGCACTGACATTCACAGACATGACTAGGCATGATGGGAATTGTAGTTCCTGAACAACTGGAGGGCCGTAGTTTGAAGACCCATGATTTGGGGTGTACACAGCAGTGCTGGAGTGCAATTTGCTTAATGGGGACACTAGTTAGATTGACCTGTGTCCCCAAGAAATGACACTGGTAGGGTTTTAACCTCACTTCCTGTTCAGCTGTGTGACAGGAAGTGAAGCCAATTTTAAGAAAAGGGACACAAAGCTCAACACAAAAATAAAAAAACACAAAGCAGGGGTTCTAACACTCACTTGGCTTCCCTCAAACACCCACAATTTGAATAGGATTGCCTTGCGCTAGATTTAAGCACAGTGCTGTAAATCAGCACGTCAAGCCTGTCCACCAATAGCAAACCCCCCCACAGGCCATGTTTGCAGGTTTTCCTTCATCTTGCACATGTGCTTTAAAATACAGTCTGGACAGCAATTCTTGATAAGAGAAATCCCCAAAACATGTCCTGTCGGGGGTACTTGAGGGCTGAGGACCACTGCAGAATAAATAAAATACTTACCAGTTTTTGTCTTTAAAGTCATGGAGAATAAACATGGCAAACATTTCATGATTACACACCAGGAAAGAAGCTTAGACAAAAATCACACATAATTTGTTAGGCCCAAACCTAGTTCAGCTGCAGCTGTCAACATATGTAGCATGAAAAAGTAACAAAAGACAAACTTAACAATTTTAAAGTAATTTTTATTGGTCAACAAAACAAGGAAAGCAAAAAAAGACAAACAAACAAAAATACATTTCAAAATTCTAAATAACCATAGCTTTACACATTTTTCATAAAATAAGGCCACATAGACAAATACATCAAAGTGAACATCATTTAAAAACCATTGGCAAAATAAAACAAAACCCATGCAACAAACCACATTTGTGTTTAGCAACAGCATTTCTGCCAGCCTGCCCCTTCTGAGGGCAGCTGAGGACTGATCGATCCAAGCTTTTTATAACAGTGCTAGTAATGAAGCAATTGAAATCACATGAACAAATTGCAGTCTCTAGTTTGGGTGAGCTTGTAATTGGGCACACCTGCAATTAATCCAAACCACGCTCTATGAGCATCCAATGAGTGTTTTTCACCTTTTAAAAAGAAAACGGAAAATTGTATCATACTTACCAGTAATTTTCCTTTCCTGGTGCCTATCCATGGCAGCATACCTGTGACAAGCTCCGCCTTGGCTCCTCCCTCAGGACTAGTGAATATTATAAAAGAGTTGGTTAGCAGCGCCCCCACATTCTCCGTAATATAGAATACCGAGGGTGGGAGCGTATGCTGCCATGGATAGGCACCAGGAAAGGAAAATTACTGGTAAGTATGATACAATTTTCCGTTTTCCTGGTGCCTCCATGGCAGCATACCTGTGACAAATAACTAGCTGAGACGGGTGGGATGATGCTTAGGAGGTTTATTTCAAAGGAATTATTATTATTATTATCAATAATTAGAGGAAGCAACGGCTGATTTGATCGCTTGTCTGCCGAATTCTACCGATGAGAGAGCTCCTGGGTCTACTCGGTAATGCTTCAGAAAAGTATGTTGGGACGACCAGGTCGCTGCCCTACAAATAGTTTCGATTGCCACGTTCGCTCTGGCGGCCCAAGAGGCAGAGACCGCCCTCGTGGAGTGTGCCCTGACCATCAAAGGGGGGTCCAGACCCTTTGCCCTGTACGCCTTATGGATAAGCTTAACAATCCATGAGGCAATTGTTCTTGCTGACGCCTCCTTGCCTTTGTTCTTCCCCCAGGGAATTATGAGCAATTTGGTAGAGTCTCTGAAAGGTGCCGTGACCCTGAGATAGCATTTTAGGGTGGAGGCAATGTCCAGTTCATGAAGAGAACCTGATTCTTGTTCTAGAAACGTTGGGAGAGCCCAGGGTTCCGACATGGTCAAAGATGACGTGACCTTGGGGATAAACCCTCGTACTGTTCTCAGTTCCACTCTGTCATGGTAGAATATGATATGGTTATCATCCGCCCCCAGAGCTTGGAGCTCTGAAACCCGTCTGCCAGAGGTTATGGCTATCAAGAAGGTAAGCTTCAAGGTTAAGTTCCAAAGTGATGCCGAGTCCGAAGGAGCAAAAGGTGGGCTGGCTAAGGCCTCTAGGATGACAGCGAGGTCCCAGGTGGGAAAAGCCTGTTTAGTTGGTGGTCGGATCTTTCTGACTGCCTTAAAAAATTGGATTATTAATGGGTCCTCTGCCCACCTTCTGCTGGTTGCTGTTGAAATTGCTGCTACCTGTACTTTTAATGTACTCATAGCAAGACCCACATCCAGGCCTGCCTGCAAAAATTCAAGCATTTGCGAGGATGATGGAGAATCTGGATCGCAGCTTCTGCTAATCATGAAGGCCTTGAACTTGTTCCACACCCTATCGTATATAGTGTTTGTGGAAGGCTTTCTAGCCCTGAGAAGGGTTGCGATAACCTCGTTGGAACATCCTAGTGATTCAAACCTTTGCCTTTCAGCAGCCAGATGTGAAGGTTCAGCCTGCCTGGATCTGGATGGGTGTGACATCCCTGAGCGAGGAGGAAGGGTATCAGCGGAACCTTGACCGGCGGCTGAGTACTCAGGTACATTCCTGTAGGAAACCAAGGGCGTCTCGGCCAGTATGGTAGAACCGTTATTACTGTTGTGGACTCTATCATGATCCTCGCCAGGAGTTTTGGAATGAGGGGCCGTGGAGGGAATGCATAGGCCAGTTTGCATGCCCATGGGGCTGAGAGAGCATCTATTGCTTCCGCTTGGGGATGTGGGAGCCTCGAGATGAACCTTGGAAGCTTGGAATTGCATGCAGTTGCAAATAGGTCCAGTTCGGGGAGCCCCCACTGGCTCACTATCCAGTTGAAGATTCTTGGGTGTAGAGACCACTCGTTGGCATCTATGAACCTGCGAGATAGGAGGTCGGCTCTTGAGTTGAGATGACCTGGTAGGTAGATTGCCCTTAGGTCCTTTAGGTTTCTTTCCGCCCAGAGGATAATGGGCTCCACCTCCCTCAGCAGGGACCTGCTGTGCGTCCCTCCTTGACGGTGTATATAAGATACAGCGGCTTTGTTGTCCATCCGTAGAAGGACTGGTCTCCCTGTGATCTCGAATTCTAGGGCTAGTAATGCACGGTAGGCTGCCCGGATCTCCAGGATATTCGACACCAAGCCCGTCGCACTGAAGGACCATCTCCCCTGCACTGAGATCTGGTTGCAGTGTGCTCCCCAACCTGCTGAACTGGCATCGGTGGTAATTGTGATCCAGTTTACATGCCCTAGCGGACGTGATTTCATCAGCGTGTGTTTCTTCATCCACCAATGAAGACTTCTGAGCATCAGGGTCGTCAGATGTATAGGTTGAGATAGATATCGTTTGTTCCACTGCCTCAAGAATTCCAGTTGGAAATATCTCAAATGCCAATGGGCCCAAGGGACCATGGGGATACATGACGACATCCGGCCTATCAGGCTTAGACACTTCGAGGCGGTCAGATGGAGTCTCGCACTCACACTCTTCATCTGCTGAATAATAGACGCCACTTTCTGAGGTGGAAGGGACACTGTACCATTCTCTGTGTTGAACATTGCACCCAGATAAATCATTTCCTGGGTTGGAGACAGATGACTCTTCTCCTGGTTTATCTTCCATCCAAAGTCTACTAGCGTCGTTAGAAGAACTTCCCTGTGTTCCATCAATTGGGCTGGATCGCTCGCTAGGAGAAGAAGGTCGTCCAAATAATGGTATACTCGAAGTCCCTGTTCCCTTAGAGGGGCTATCATGGCAATCAGTGTCTTTGTGAAGACTCTCGGTGATGTGCAGAGGCCAAACGGGAGACTGCGGAATTGAAGATGTACCTGGCCTACTGCAAACCTCAGATACTTCTGGAAAGAGGGGAGTATGGGTATATGCAGGTACGCATCCCGTAAGTCTATGGATAACATCCAGTCCCCTGGTTGGATTACACGGACGATTGTTTGTAGTGACTCCATCTTGAATCGTTCTAGGAAAATGTAACGATTTAGCCTCTTTAGGTCTATGACAGGTCTCCAACCTCCGTTTTTTTTGGGGACGAGAAACAGGGTGGAGTAAAAACCTGTAAATCTTTCCGATGGAGGTACTGGGATTACTGCCTGCTGTTCCTGTAAGGAGAGAAGAAAGTGCTGTAGAGCCTCCGCTTTTTGAGGGGACCTTGACATCCTTGTTGGAGAGAAGAAGTCTTTGGGGGGTTTGTCTAGAAACGTCCAGAAGTGTCCGTATTTTACAGTGGAAATTACCCAGGGATCCCTGCACCTTTGCTCCCAGATTTTCGAGAAGTGTTGGAGTCTGGCCCCCACCGGAATCGCTTGGGATGGTTCGGCGTCAAAAGGACTTAGCAGAATCCTGCGGAGTAGGCACGGATCCCTGTCTACGGTTCTTGAGGAAGGTGGACTGCGTGCTTTTCCAATTTTGCCTAAAGCCTCTTCCTTGCCTGGACTGTCTGTAGTCCTTGTTCTTAGAATATTGGAATCTGGGTGTGAATGTTCTGAAGCGCTTGGATCGCCTGTCCTGGGGCAACAGGCCCGACTTCCCTCCAGTAACGCGAGATATGGCTTTATCCAACTTCTCCCCAAATAGGGCTTTTCCATCAAATGGTATTTTGCACCAATTCTGTTTCGATGCAATATCTGCTGACCATGGTTTTAGCCACAAGGCCCGTTTGGCCATTACTGTGTGGAGCATTGCCCTTGCGGAGCATCGAACTGAATCGATGGCAGCTTCCCCAATGAAGTCTGCAGAGAGTTTTAGCTCATCTAAGGCCTTAATAATGTCTTCCTTTGGGACATCCTGCTGGATTGCCGACTCTATATTCTCTGTCCAAACGCGTAGCGCGTTGGAAACCGATGTTAAAGCAACCGCGGGCTTGCAGGCATTGCCCGCCATCTGGTAGGCTTTTTTGAGGTCGAGATCCATTCTTCTATCCAGTGGATCCTTGAATGACGTTGAATCTTCCATAGGCAGCGTAACGTTTTTCGCTAACCTTACCACAGCTGCATCGACCACTGGAGGGGCCTCGAGCATTACAGAGTCTTCTTCCGATAGAGGATATAGTTTCCCCAGGCGGTTAAGGGAGAATCTTTTTTCGGTCTTTCCCCATTCTTCCTCAATCACGCCCTTAATCTCGTCCATGAGAGGGAAAAAGGAAATCTGGCGCTTGAGAAAGGGGAAGTATGCCTTAGACTTCTTGCCTTCTGTCTCAGTTTCCTCCCAACCAATTGCCTGTTTTACTGCCTGCACATAGGGCTGGACCATGGAAAAGGCAAAGCCGGAGACATCCAGGTCATCCGAGGAACCCTCTGAAGCGTCATCCTCCTCCTGATGTTTAGAGGATGAGGCAGGTGTCGGTCGAGGAATTCCGCTAGTGGACGGTCCGGGAATGGCCTCCCCCGCCGGCTGCTCCTGGAGAGGAACCACCGGTTGCGATGGCATTGAGGCCACTAATTCTGCAAAGGAATCCTTTATTGCTTTCTTAAGCAGGTCCGCCACTTGCATGCCCTCGGACTCTCTGTCCGCCGCATAGTCCCTCATGCAATCTTGACAGATCCGTTTATGTGGAAGAGGGGTAGCTCCACAGGCTTGACACTTTGGAGATCTGGGTCTCGGGGAGCGTGAGTGATGGCGCTTTTTGGCCAAAGACTTCTTGCCACTCTCATGGTCTCCTCGCCTGGAAGACCTTCCCCTGCTGTGGCTTGAGTCAGAGTCTTCATGACGCCTTGATGTCTTCTTAGACGTCTTCTGGCGTACAGGGCTGCAATACATAAGAGTATGCGCCTTAGTGCACTCCTTTTTTTTTTTTTTTGAACTTACCTGGACGTAGGTCCTTACCTTAATTGTAGAGTAGGATCTTGTATGGACGGCGAATGGCTCATGTTAGGTGGATTAGCGGAGGAAGCAGCTAAGGAAAGAACAGGAAAAGGTTAAACGCCATAACCTAACCCGGCTAAACGGACACATTCCTAAGTGTTATTGTTTTTTTGTTTTTTTTTAGAAAAAATTATTTTATGTCTTCTTTTTTTTTTTTTTTTTGTAATAAATGGCCATCCCTTTTTTTTTTACCTGTAGAAACAGGTCTTTTGTCCTGGAGCTCTCAGTAATCTGGTTCTCCCTGGACAGCCTCAGGCATCTTAGTGAGGCAGCCAGGGAGTTATAAAGGGTTCAGGTGAACAGAGGAACGCCTCTGCCCTGAACTTTTGGAGAAAGGGCAAAAATTCTATGTTTTTCCCTATTCCAAGATGGCCGCCGGAGCCTCCGGGCGTACTGCGCATGCGCGAACCGGCGGCTCTAGGACCCGGAAGTCCCGGCCGTCGGCGCCAGCGCCGAATGCAGCAGAGGACGCCCCCAGCCATACAAAACGGCTGGGGGTGACGCGCGCGACCCCCTAAAGGGCCAGGAAACGACATGGAAGGTGAGGGATGACAGGGGCAGGCGAGGGAAACACCGGGGGAAAACGAGGGGGAAAACGAGGGGGACCGCAGGTGAGCCATGGGATTGCAGGGACAGGAAAGGATGCCAGAATGGAGTTTAGGAAAGGGGGAAAAAATAAAATAAAAAAAAATAAATGAAAAGTAAAAGAATTAGCTGCTGCCTCCGTTACCATGGGAAGCCAGATGCCTGAGAGATACACTGCAGATAGAGCTCTTAGTTAAGAGACAAACTGCCTGTCCCAAAAGATCCTACAGAAGGGACTCCCAACCTTATTAGCGCGTTTAGCTGCCCAAGAGAAGGGACCGCATCCGGGAGAGGCTTGAACCCGGATGGACGCTGCCGAATGCAGAAGGTAGGACGATCGACCAGTATTCACTGCCATGAGGTATGAGGAAAAAAAGGAGAATGTGGGGGCGCTGCTAACCAACTCTTTTATAATATTCACTAGTCCTGAGGGAGGAGCCAAGGCGGAGCTTGTCACAGGTATGCTGCCATGGAGGCACCAGGAAAGGATATTTTTTTTCTAAGTGTTTGAGCATGCTCAGTTCATCACACATGTAGGAACCAAGCTGCAATGGAATGAGAGCTTTTTTTTTTTTGTTTCCCCTGATCTGATGCTTTCCAGCCTGAAGGGGAGGTGTTAAAGACAGAAGTAAACACGCACATTTAATAATCTATTTGTGTGAAAAAAAAGGTTGCCAATTTTGTTTGGGAGCCACGTCGCACGACTGCGCAATTGTCAGTTAAAGCGACGCCGCGCCGAATCACAAAAACTTGCCCGGTCATTGACCAGAAATATGGTCCGGGCTCAAGTGGTTAAAAATTAACAAAACACAAAAGTGAGCCCAATTTTTGGGGATAATGTGAAAGATGATGTTACACTGAGTAAATAGATACCTTACATGTCACGCTTTACTATTGGAAACACTCCTGCAATGGGGCCAAAATGAATTCCGTGAATATCCCCATAGGCGACCTTTTTCTTTTTTTTCCAGGTTACCAGTTTATAGTTACAAAGAAGGTCTAGTGGTAAAAGTATTGCTCTCGCTCTAACGCACACGTCAATACCTCACATGTGGGGTTTGAACGATGTTTATATATGTGGGCGGGACTTGCGTAAGTCCCGCCCACATATGTAAAAATTATTTTTACTTTTTGCTATAATAAATATCCCCAAAAATATATATTCAAAAAACTAAAAAACCCCTCAGTTTAGGCCGATACGTATTCTACATCTTTTTTGTTCCAAAAAATCGCAAATAGCGTTTAGTGTTTGGTTTTTGCAAAAGTTATAGCGTCTACAAATTTTTTTTTTTGTTGTTTTAACTAGTTATTGGGGCGATCAGCGATTTTTATCGGTACTGCGACATTATGGCGGACACATCGAACACTTTTTTGGAACCATTGGCATTTTTCTAGCGATCAGTGCTGTAAAAAATGCATTGCTTACTCAAAAAATGCCACTGGCAGGGAAGGGGTTAACACTAGGTGCGAGGGAGGGGTTAAATATGTTCCCTGGGTGTGTTCTAACTGTAGGGGGGGGGACTGACATGTGTAAATGACAGATCGCTGTTCATGAAGGGGAACTCCAGACCCCCCCAAAAAAAAATAAGGTGGGTTCCCTCCAGGTGCATACCAGGCTCTTAGGCTTGGTCTGGAACATAAGGGGTTAAACCCGCGCAAAAAAAATAGCGTGGGGTCCCCCCCAAGATCCAAACCAAGCCCTTATCCCAGGCACGCAGTCTGGTCAGACAGGAATGGGGGTGGGGACGAGCGAGCGCCCCCCTCCCTCCTGAGCCATACCAGACCACATGCCCTCAACATGGGGGAGTGTGTGCTGTGGGGGAGGGGGGCACTGCCCCCCCACCCCAAAGCACTCTTGCCCCCATGTCGATAGGGACAAGAGCCTCTTCCCGACAACCCTGGCCGTTGGTTGTCGGGGTATGCGGGCGGAGAGCTTATCAGAATCTGAGAGACCCCTTTAATAAAGGGGTCCCCAGATTCCGGCCCCCCACCCTATGTGAATGAGTATGGGGTACATCGTACCTCTACCCATTCACATGGGGGAAATGTAAAGTAAAAAAAACACACCACACAGAATAAAATATTTTATTAATCTGCTCCGGAGCCCCCCCTTTCTTCTTTAGCTCTCTTAGAAGGGGGGGTTTCTTCTCTCCCGATCTTCCGCCGGGACCCTGGGCTTCGGTAATTTCTGCCGGGGGAGGGCGCCATCCCTCGGTCCTCTCCGGAGCCTTCCGCCGGATGCCCCCACCCCATTTAAGCTCTTTTTCATTAGGGAGGGGCATCCGGACTTCGGGGTCTTCTGCCGGGGGATGGCGCCTATCCCCCGGTCTTTCCGGTGCCTTCCGCCAGGGTTCCGGTCTTCCTGGTCTTCTGCCGGGGGTGCGCCAACTCCCCGGTCTTTTCTCTTCTGTCTTCTCTGCTCCCTCTTCTGCCTGGCTCCCCCGCGGAGCCAGGGCTTTCTTCCGTCTTCTTTCTTCTCTCTTCCTTCTTCTGCCTGTCTCCTCCGCGGAGCACAGGGCTTGTCTCCGCTGTCTTCTTCCTTCTCTTCCATTCGATGTTGACACGACGAGGTTCCGCGCTGACATGCCGTGTCAGCGGCGGGCATGGACTTATATAGGGTAATGCCACCATGTGACCTCAACCCATGTGACATCACATTCCCTGGGCATGATGGGAATGTGATGTCACATGGGTTGAGGTCACATGGTGGCATTGCCCTATATAAGTCCATGCCCACTGCTCAGACGGCATTCCAGCGCCGGACCTCGTCGTGTCAACATCCAATGGAAGAGAAGGGAGAAGACAGCGGAGACAAGCCCTGTGCTCCGCGGAGGAGACAGGCAGAAGAAGGAAGAGAGAAGAAAGAAGACGGAAGAAAGCCCTGGCTCCGCGGGGGAGCCAGGCAGAAGAGGGAGCAGAGAAGACAGAAGAGAAAAGACCTGGGAGTTGGCGCACCCCCGGCAGAAGACCAGGAAGACCGGAACCCTGGCGGAAGGCACCGGAAAGACCGGGGGATAGGCGCCATCCCCCGGCAGAAGACCCCGAAGTCCGGATGCCCCTACCTAATGAAAAAGAGCTTAAATGGGGTGGGGGCATCCGGCGGAAGGCTCCGGAGAGGACCGAGGGATGGCGCCCTCCCCCGGCAGAAATCACCGAAGCCCAGGGTCCCGGCGGAAGATCGGGAGAGAAGAAACCCCCCCTTCTAAGAGAGCTAAAGAAGAAAGGGGGGGCTCCGGAGCAGATTAATAAAATATTTTATTCTGTGTGGTGTTTTTTTTACTTTACATTTCCCCCATGTGAATGGGTAGAGGTACGATGTACCCCATACTCATTCACATAGGGTGGGGGGCCGGCATCTGGGGGCCCCCTTATTAAAGGGAGCTCGCAGATTCCGATTAGCCCCGCCCGCATACCCCGACAACCAATGGCAAGGGTTGTCGGGAAGAGGCTCTTGTCCCTATCGACATGGGGGCAAGAGTGCTGTGGGGTGGGGGGGCAGTGCCCCCCTCCCCCACAGCACACACTCCCCCATGTTGAGGGCATGCGGTCTGGTACGGCTCAGGAGGGGGGGGGGGCGCTCGCTCGTCCCCTCCCCCATTCCTGTCCGGGCCAGACTGCATGCTTGGGATGAGGGCTTGGTTTGGATCTGGGGGGGACCCCCGCGCCGAATCGGCGCGGGTTTAACCCCTCACGTTCCGGACCAAGCCTAAGAGCCTAATGTAGCCCTGAAGGGGGACCCGCGCCGATTTCAAGTTTGAAATTTGGCGCGGAGTTCCCCTTCAGGGCTGAAAACAGCTCGGAGATTCCCGTGCGCCGCGTCACGCAGCGCAATCACGGGTACGCCGCTTGGTATTTACCAAGATTTTCACGGCGTACTGACAAGGCGCACGGGAATCCCTGACTTTTCTCTCTGCGCATGCCCAGTATGCAAATGAACCTCCCGAGGTTCAGGCGCACTGTGCAAGCGTACGGGGATCTGTTTTCAAAAAACACTTTCCCTTTCAATTCGGCCCGCCAAACACTTTCAAACACATGTCACTTCACTTCCCCTGCATCCCCCCACCTCCCCCCCTAATAAACTCCCGCCCAAACCCCCGCAATTTACAGTTTAATGTGCCGTGCGCCAGGTCTGTACTGGTGCACAATGCACCCTCTCCTGGGCGCACGGAGCACATTAGTAACTAGGGAAATACACTGCACTAGCAGCGTATTTCTTTAGTAAATGGCCAAACGGCTGCTACTCCTGCTTTTACTCCATGAGTCATGGAGTAAAGGCTTGGTAAATCAGGCCCAATGTATAGAGTGCAGTTGTCAGCAGTATGTTTGATAGTGCCCCTTGTATTGCTCCTCAACAGGAGGAAAAAAAGGCCAGTATTGATCTGGTATAAAGAGGAGGAAAAATGTCTAGTATTGGTGATCAGGAATCAGGAAGAATGCTTTTTTTATGTGGCCAGCAGGAACAAATTAAGAACAGTGTAAAGCCTCGTACACACGATCGGACATCAAACAAACTTTCCCTTGGATTTTTGTCTGAAGGGAGTTGTCCGGTCACACCCATAGCATACACACGCCCACTAGGGGCAGTAAACCTCTTATTAAGTAAAATAGAGTATACAAAATATGCCATTAAGCATAAAAGCAATATGAACTACCAGTGCAAATGCGTGAATGCTCGAACAAGCACAAGGCAAAACATAAACAAAAATAAATTGTGTAGAATAAATGAATATGAATGTAAATAAGTCCAGTGGATACACATAAACGTGAAATGATGAACACACAAGTGTATGATGAAGCAAAGTCTTATGAACGGTGATTCCAAAGAAAAGCCAAACTCCAGTGTTGGGAGAACAAACTTCAGTGCAGACACCGCTTGTGGTTCCTAAATGCTCACCTCATGGCTTAGCACGGACAGCCAAAGACACCACAGGTATATCCTCAAAGATGCAGCAAGGCTTGTATATAACTAGGGGGCTCCACATCAGATAGGCATAAAAAAGGAAACGTCAAAGGGATAATGGCGTAATACTGTGAGGGTGCTTGGGAAATGATGAATCATATAGACATGCACTCACATGGAGGCCATGAATAGTGGGCCTATCTCCAACTAACGACGACTTTGCAAGTGATCCTGTGTGTGTTCCTGGATGTCTCTCCTCCACTTCCTCCACCTCCTGGCTTGCTACGTAGTATCAAGTGTGTTGCTCAGAGGATGTGGGTAGAAGGAAAGAGAGGGAGGCACATAGTACAGTTCCGCAATAAAAAGTGTTTAATGAAAATGTAAAAGTAGCACTCACATTTGAAACAAAGGGACAATGTCAAAACACAAACGAGCGGCGAGCTCGTCTCCCTGCCGTCAGAGCGTGTAGGATCTAGTGCTCCTGGTCCCTACGCATGTCGTCACACCACGTGACGAACCCCTGATGAAGTCACGTGGTGTGACGACATGCATAGGGACCAGGAGCACTAGATCCTACACGCTCTGACGGCAGGGAGACGAGCTCACCGCTCGTTTGTGTTTTGACATTGTCCCTTCGTTTCAAATGTGGGTGCTACTTTTACTTTTTCATTAAACACTTTTTATTGCGGAACTGTACTATGTGCCTCCCCCTCTTTCCTTCTACCCACATCCTCTGAGCAACACACTTGATACTACGTGGCAAGCCAGGAGGTGGAGGAATTGGAAGAGAGACACCCAGGAACACACACAGGATCACTTGCGAACTTGGCATTCGTTGGAGATAGGCCCACTAATTATGGCCTCCATGTGAGTGCATGTCTATATGATTCATCATTTCCCAAACACCCTCACAGTATTACGCCATTATCCCTTTGCTGTTTCCTTTTTTATGCATATCTGATGTGGAGCCCCCCAGCTATATACAAGCCTTGCTGCATCTTTAAGGATATACCTGTGGTGTCTTTGGCCGTCCGTGCTATAGCCGTGAGGTGAGCATTTAGGAACCACAAGAGGTGTCTGCACTGAAGTTTGTTCTCCCAACACTGGAGTTTGGCTTTTCTTTGGAATCACCGTTCATAAGACTTTGCTTCATCATACACTTGTGTGTTCATCATTTCACGTTTATGTGTATCCACTGGACTTATTTGCATTTATATTCATTTATTCTACACAATTTATTTTTGTTTATGTTTTGCCTTATGCTTGTTCGAGCATTCACGCATTTGCACTGGTAGTTCATACTGTTTTTATGCTTATTGGCATATTTTGTATACTCTATTTTATTTAATAAGAGGTTTACTGCCCCTAGTGGTCATTTTACCCACTCAGTGTGCCTTGTATCACTTTTTGTTCGCTTAGACTGACAGCGCAGTCACTATCACCTATTCACACTTTTTCCATTTTCTGGCGAGGACAGACTATCAGGTAACTGCAGCAGTGCCCCCTAGCTTTAGTTACTGATAGCGCAGGAGCTTTTCCATTTCACATAGCATACACACGCTCTGACTTTTTCGGCAACAAACATGAACGTAGTGACGTTAAAAGTACTGACGAGAATTTAAAAGAGGAAGTTCAATTCTCCGGCGTCACCCTTTGGGCTCCTTCTGCTAATCGAGAGTTAGTAGAGGTTTCGTCTGTGTGCATTCGCGATTTTCAGTTTCGTGCAATTTTGTTCGTTTCTGAACGTCTGTTCGTCAAGCAGACATGTTGCGCAATGGGGTTGTGCTAACTTGACCCACAAAAAAATATAGAAATATGTTTGATTCATGTAACCAAAATACACTAATCCAAAGTAAAGACATTTGTTTTTACTCCGTCAGTATCACCAGCAAAGCAGCTTTTAGTATTATCACATTATAAAGAACAAGAAAATGTGCGCTGCATTTCTTGATTTCAGAACTTGCCACGTCCTGAATGTGCTCTTTCAAATACGAACGCTAGTTTTACCAGACAGAATGCTTCCGGCTGGTCTTTGCTTCTGAGCATGCGCGTTTGTACTTTGTACAAAAGTCCGATTGCTTGCTGTACACACGCTCGGACTAAGCACCATCGGACTCTTGTTGACGTAAAGTTTGTCCGTTTGCAGACCGAACTTTCAGCTAGAACCCCCCCCCCATTTAAAATGTTTACAAATGTTTTTGTTCTCATTAAATTCAGGCAGAGTGGCAACCACTTGAGACCCGCTCTGTGGACGAAAGGCGTGGCAGAGTTTTTTTCTCTTATCGTCCATGGACGGACACAGCTCCTTAAATCTTGACAAGTGGGTTATGTTCCCTGTTTACAGGAGAGGACTAGGCAGAAACATGTTAAATAGTTAAATACATGTTACATTAACAGAGTTGAACAGCCCCGCCCAGGGGGCGGTCCCTCCAGACATAACCCTCCTCACTGCAGCATGCAGCCTCAGTTTCGTTCTGCCTAGCAAGGAGAAGGACGTATGGCTCCCTTTGGGCCCAGCGCCCTGAGGAGAAATGTTATTTTATTTTATTTTACTTTTTCTTGAAGAATCTTCTTTCAACTGTCGGCTGAGAGACAGGCTGGATAATATAGATCCTTGTAGTCTACTCAGTCCGACCAGCAAGCGTGGGCACACCTTTGCAAAGAGGCTTGGTCTGCCACGCCATACCCCATGACTCCTGGGGTGGCCGGTGAGCTTTGCTCCGAGGTCCACATATGACTGGGCTGTGGTGTTGTCTCACTCACAGTGGACCGGGCCGACAGCTACCTCCATTGCGGTTGTAGTTCTGTCAGGAATGCGTCAGCAACTCCTCGCTTGGACGGGTAAGTACAGTCCCTCCTGCTTCGGTGGGTTGGTACGGCTGGGCATTCCTGGGGTTCGGGGGTCCCTTCCCCTTACTTCCCTGCTCCTTTCCCTTGCTGCATTGCTAACATTGCCGCTGTCAGGGGGGAGGGGGCCTTCCTGAGGGGACTGTGTTTTTTCTTTTTTGTATTGGGCTTTCCTGTGAGGTAAAAAGCCCTGTGATGAGCACAGATGTTTATGATTATACTTCAGCAGACGCTGACTGATTGGTGACACCTGTAACGGTTTTGCTTTTTATGCTGTATCTGTGTCTTATCCTTAAATAAAACAGCCCTGGGAGGCTTTTCCTGTTTAAACACAGGTCCCTGCAAAAGTTACCTCACGGTTCTTTTCCTCACAGGCAGCGCTAGGCAGTCTCCTCCTGAGGGAGTCCCCTGGTTACCCCTGGTCAGCGCAGCAAGTGGGTGAGAGGCCCTGAATAGGGCTCTAGGAGCTTTTGTCTATTTGTATGGACAGGTGTGCATATTATAATACACACTATGTAAATTGGAGTCAGTATCTGGGTCCTTCCCCACATGCTGGTGGTGGCAGCAGGTGTTAGCACCTGGGATTCCCACAGAGTTTTTATTGTTAGTCCTGGACACAGTTTGTGCCAGGGTGGGGGTGGACTGCGGGCGGGCGGTAAAAGAGTGCCCCCTTCCCCCGTTATCCCCTGGGGAATGCTCTGTTATGGAGCCATGGACCAGGTACCTAGTTAAAAAAAAAAGGCAGAATAAGGCATTTATGGGTGCGCTTTTTACTGCTGCAAGGGACTCTCCTAAGCTGCATAGTGCAGATGGGTTTCCGCCGAGGGCTCGGTCTTTTTTGGATCACACAAATCAGACCGCTGTGTAGGTTTTTTCCTTCTGTGCCCTTCTTTGATAATTTCTGAGATGCGGAATGAGAAAAGCCGCTGAGGGCTTTTGTAGTCCCTCACCGCCGGGCGGTAACCCCCGCTTATATGGATCTGACTGATAGAAGATCCGAAGTACTGACCCGTTCCATGTTTACCATGCTGGGGTCTGGCTTGCAGGCCTATTGTGGCCACTACACTGGGGTCTCAGTCGACGCTGGCGCCATTTTTTGGGAGGTTTTTCAATTACATTGAAAACTCCCATTGGCGCCCATTTTGTCGTAGCCGCGCTATGGCGCAGCTTACATTGTGCGGGCCATTTTCCTGTGGCCGCGTTCTGAACGCTCGGCGGCCATCCTGGAGTAGTCCTGACCCCTAGTGCTGTATACAACTCACAGAGTGAGCATTTTGCACCAGACACTGGAGGAGCACCGACTCTCTCCTGAGGTTATTAGCCTAGCGGACCAGCTGGTCCAGGGCCTCATATAGGTCTGTGATGCTTCATTGAATGCTGCGCCCTTGTTATCCAGGGTGTCTGTTTCAGAATGGTTTTATGCACACTGTGGTGTAGTGCTTAACTCCATTACTTGGCAGCAAAAGAGTCATTGGTTCGAATCCGCACACTGACGCCAATCTGCCTGGAGCTTGCATTGTCGCTCCCTGTGTCTGCGTGGGTTTCCTCCGGGTACTCCGGTTTCCTCCAAAGACATGTGTGCATACACCTACATAATATACATACACACTATGTGTGTGTATTATTTAGGGGCAACCCTCCCAGGCCGTCAAAGGCCCAGCTGGGGGACTAATCTGTCCCTGGGTGCATAAGCCGATCACGCCGGCACCCAAATCCTGCCAATGTATATAGCCTCCCCTCCCTGTCTCTAGGTGGGAGGGGCGGCTTGCAGGTTCACAATTCAGTGAAACCTCCCTGCTCTCCGACTAGTGGGTCTGCGAGGTGGTCTCTTCGGAGTACTAGATAGTACTAGTACTATCCACAGAACAAAGTTCTGTCCTTGTGTCTTCCTCTCCCGGCCCGTCGGTCTGCCTTGGGCAGTGTGGGATTTGCTAAGCTGTGAGGTAATTTTACCTTTCCTGCAGGACGAGAGTTTTGGGGTTTTCTATGGGCCTCAGGCCCTAAATACCTTTGTGAACGTCGGGTAGTTCCGCATGGAATCCATTTGTTTGGTGGTAGCTGCGCTTCATCCGGGGGATGTCCTGACGTCCTCGGACATCAGGGACGCATACATGCATGTCCCGTTTTGCACATGTCACAGTGTTTTTTTCTGTGCTTCGTGATGAGAGAAGGGTCTCTGTCAGCCTGTGGCCCTCCCTTTTGATCTGGCGTCAGCACCATGGGTTTTCAGCTAGGAGCTCGCACTTATTTGAATTTTGTTGGGACAGCGAGGCTTTGCCTCATTGGCTACTTGGACGACTTTCTTCTGAGAGCAGCTTCTGTCTCCGACCTAGTGGATGGGTTATTCCCATTCAGACCCTCCGAAGATTCGGGTGGATGTTAAACGTTTAGGCCAGAAAGTGTAGCTCAGTGGCAGCAAACCTGCCCTCCATGTGTGCGACCCAGGGTTCAAATCATGGGCATGCTAGGTTCCGACTCAGCGTTGGAGTATCTAGTGTTGATCCAGACTCCTCAGTGGCAAAGTTCCTTCTTCCCCTGGAGAAATTGCAGACTCTTCAGTCTGCGGTGAAGGTATTGGCATCACGCAATCGGTCTTCTCTCCGGGCGCCTGCTGGTTCGGGGTCTGTGGGTAGCCTCCTTCAAGGTGGTACTGTATGCCCAGTTCCACACCCTGGTTTTCCAGGGGAACTACTGTCCAGGTGGTAAAAATCTCCTGTCTCTGAAATCATTAGATTCCTGTGCGCCACCTAGTCAGAGTCTCTCTGAGTTGGTGACAGAGATTCCCGACTCTTCGGTCCGGGAAGTTGTTCCTTCCTTCCAGTGGTCGGTGTTTACGACGGATGCCAGCTCACGGGTTGTGAACCTGGAGGTTCACAAAACTGGGGGGGCCAGTCGGCCCTGAGTCGCTGGACTTGCGTGGACCTATGACCACACCTCCTTGAATGTGTCTGGTCTCGGTAGCTACCCAGGGTCGGGCCTGGCTAGTGCCTGGTGGGAGACCACCTGGGAATACCAGGTGCTGTCTACTGTTCATTGTCCTACTATTTTAGGCGATCAGGCTATGCTTCTCCTTGTGGTCGACCGATCTGGTTTCAGCCGGACAACGCCACGGTCGTGGCTTCAGTCTACCATCAGGTATGCCGGCAGGCGGACTACTGGAGTCGCCAGATGCTGGACCAGGGCGACTGGTCTTTATGCTTGGGGTGTTTCGGCTCCCTTGCAGGAGGTGAGCCTCACATGGCATGGATCTCCTGGCAGCTTGTCTCCGCCGCAAGGGTGTCAAAGTTAGTGGCCAGGTCTAGTGATCTTGTACAGACGCGTCAGTCGCGCTGGAGGCCCTGTGTTGTCTGTATCGGTGATTTTTTTGCCATTCCTCCATGGTAGTTGCTTCCTCGGCCGCTCCACAGAGTGGATGCTGAGGAGATCCCGATGATTCTAATCGCTCCAGATTGACCTTGGCGTCCTTGGTACGCTGATATCGGGCGCCTGGTAGCGGAGGCACCCTGGTGATTGCCAGGGCAGGAGGTTCCTGTCTCAAGGTCCCATACTTCCTCCTGTTGTACAGTCACTGACTTGCTCAACATGGTTATTGGAAGCCAGACTTTAGGTGACCAGGGTCTGTCTGACTCGGTCATCTCAACAGGGCACTGTAGTCTTCTTCCGGAGGATCTACCGTCGCACCTCTCTTGGTGCGAAGGGATGGAGTGACGTCCACGGGCGTACTCTCGGTGTCCAGGGTCCTGCTGTTTTTAAAGCTTGGATTGGATCTAAAAATTGCTTAAAGCACCGTTTGGGGGCAGATTTCAGCCTTGGCTGTGTTCTTTTAGTGGCCTTTTTGCGGCCCGTTCCCTGGTGGGTCCCCTTTTTTTGTGTGCAAGGGGTTTGTCATATACTTTCCCCTCTTGGCCCATCTCTTCCCCCATGAGTTTTGACTCTGGTGCTCTCGGTTCTTCAGGAACCTTCCTTTTGGAAACATCAGAGAGATTTTCTCTTGACACTATCTCAGAAGGTGGCCCCTTTAGTGGCCTTTACCTCTGTTAGAGGGGTTTCTGAGTTGGCGGTCTTGTCTTGCAAGCCGCCATGCTTGATCCCCCATAAGGATTAGGTGATGGTGCGCCCGCGACCTTCCCTTCTTCCGAAGGAGGTTTCGGCCTTTCATACTTTAGGCGTGGTACGCGCTTTGCGGGTATGCCAGCCTACTACAGCTCCATTTCGGAGCTTCTGACTCTCTTTTGTGTCGGTGTCTGGTCCACAAAAGGGCCTGGCGGTCTCGTCGACCACCATTTCTCGGTGGATCAGGCAGGCCGTCATACAGGCCTATGCTCCTAAGGGGCGGGCCCCCCTTTCCGGTCACGGCACTTTCGACCAGGGCAATTGGTGCTTCCTGGGGTTTTTTTTTTTTTTTCCGACATCATGCGTCGGTCTCACAGGTGTGCGAGGCGGCGATTTGCTCGTCCGTTCAGGCTTTTTCCAGAATTTACATGGTTGCTGTGAGTGCATCTTATGATGTTTTTTTCAGCCGCTAGTTTTTGCCGGCGGCTGTTTAAAGTTGCACCTCCTCCGTTGAGGAGCTCTGCTTGTTTTGGGGTGAAGTTAAAAATAGTTTTTACTGATATATTTCCCACCCCTCGTTTTTTGACACTGCTTGGGGACGTCCCACTTGTCAAGATTTAAGGAGCTGTGTCCGTCCATGGACGATAAGAGAAAATAGGATTTTTTGTACTCACCGTAAAATCCTTTTCTCTGAAGTCCATGGACGGACACAGCTCCCACCCCTCCTTTTTAGGTTTGTACTGCTTGTTACGAACTGAGGCTGCATGCTGCAGTGAGGAGGGTTATGTCTGGAGGGACCGCCCCCTGGGCGGGGCTGTTCAACTCTGTTAATGTAACATGTATTTAACTATTTAACATGTTTCTGCCTAGTCCTCTCCTGTAAACAGGGAACATAACCCACTTGTCAAGATTTAAGGAGCTGTGTCCGTCCATGGACTTCAGAGAAAAGGATTTTACGGTGAGTACAAAAAATCCTATTTTTTTGAGGGCCCAAACTCGGCTAAAACCCTCCCCCCCTTAAAATGTCTACAAATGTTTTTGTTTTCATTAAATTCAGGCAGAGTGGCAGAGTCTTTTTTTTAAGGCCCAAACTCAGCTAGAACCCCCCCCCCCCTTAAAATTTTTACAATGGGCCATCAGAGGGGGTGAGGAATCTGATAAGTGGGCCTTATATTTTTGTCTTTAAATACTCCTTCAACTAAATGTTATACTGAATGTTTTTGTATAGTCTGCTTGCAATGTTATGTGCAAAAGTACTAATATTATTTTTTGGTTTGACTTTGCTTCAACGCCACAGGAATGGCAGACTGTGGCCTCCCATTTTGCAGAGCGGTGGGACTTTTCTAACTGCGGAAGTGCAATAGATGTGAAGTACGTCCACATCATGCCACCACCCCATTTGGGGTCATACTATTATAACTATAAGGGGTTTAATAGTATAGTGTTGATGGCAGTGGTGTCGGCATAATATGAGTTTCTTTATGTGGACGTGGTGAAGAATGGCTGGATGTCGGATGGTGGAGTCTTCGCCCAGACAGTTTTCATCGACATGGGGACAGGAGTGCTTTGGGGTGGGGGGGCACAGTGCCCCCCTGCCCCAAAGCACACACTCCCCCATGTTGAGGGCATGAGGCCTGGTACGGCTCAGGAGGGGGGGCGCTCGCTCGTCCCCACTCCCATTCCTGTCCGGCCAGACTGCGTGCTTGGATAAGGGTTTGGTATGGATCTTGGGGGATCCCCCACACTGTTTTTTCGGCGTAGGTTTTCCCCCTTACGATCCAGACCAACCCGAAGGGCTTAATGTGCCCCCAGAGGGGAACCCACGCCGTTTTTTGTTTTTAAATTTGGTGTGGAGTTCCCCTGGTCCCGACGCGCACGATCATTGCCATGCACCCGCGATCGCTCTTTAGAGAGAGAACCAGGAGTTGTGTGTGTAAACACACAGCTCCCGGTCCTGTCAGGGGGACAAATGCCTGATCGTCATAGTGATCTGTCATTTCCCCTAGTCAGTCCCACCCCCCCTTCAGTTAGCACACACACAGGGAACATAATTAACCCCTTCCTCGCCCCTAGTGTTAACCTTTTCCCTGCCAGTGACATTTTTATAGTAATCAATGCATTTTTATAGCACTCCTCGCTATAAATATGCCAATGGTCCCAAAAATGTGTCAAAGTGTCCGATGTGTCCGCCATAATGTCGCAGTACCGATAAAAATCGCTGATCACCGCCATTACTAGTAAAAATAAATAAATCCCTCCCTTCTAGATTGTAAGCTCTAACGAGCAGGGCCCTCTGATCATTCCTGTATTAAATTGTATTGTAACTATAATGTCTTCCCTGATGTTGTAAAGTGCTGCGTAAACTGTTAGCGCTATATAAATCCTGTATAATAATAATAATAATAATAATAATAATAAATAATAAAAATGCCATAAAGCTAACCCCTATTTTGTGGACGCTATAACTTTTGCGCATTTTGCGTTTTTTTTTTTTTTTTTAACCAAAAATATGTAGAAGAATACGTATCGGCCTAAACTGAGGAAAACATTGTTTTTTTATAGATTTTTGGGGATATTTATTATAGCAAAAAGTAAAATATTATTTTTTTTGTTTAAATTGTCGCTCTATTTTTGTTTATAGCGCAAAAAATTAAAACCGCAGAGCAGATCAAATACCACCAAAAGAAAGCTCTATTTGTGGGAAAAAAGGACGCCAATTTTGTTTGGGAGCCACGTCGCATGACCGCGCAATTGTCAGTTAAAACGACGCAGTGCCGAATCGCAAAAAGTTTCCCGGTCATTGACCAGCAATATGGTCCGGGGCTCAAGTGGTTAAAAAATAACAAAACAGGAAAGTTAGCCCAATTTTTTGTGATAATGTGAAAGATGATGTTACACCGAGTAAATAGATACCTAACTTGTCACGCTTTAATATTGCACACACTCATGGAATGGCGCCAAACTTCAGGACTTTAAAATCTCCATAGGCGACGCTTGTTTTTTTTTTTTACAGGTCACCAGTTTAGAGTTACAGAGGAGGTCTACTGCTAAAAGTATTGCTCTCGCTCTAACGCACGTGTCAATACCTCACATGTGTGGTTTGAACGGCGTTTACATATGTGGGTGGGACTTACATGCGTGTTAGCTTCTGAGTGCGAGCAACTAGGGACAGGGCGTTTTAATTATTATTATTATTATTATTATTATTATTATTTTTTTACGTAATAATTCAATAAGACCTCACATCTGTTCTTCAGGCTGGAAAGCATGAGATCGGGAAAAAACAAACAAACAGATATCTCATTCTTTCAGCCATGATTGCAGCTTTGTTTATGTTTCTGCCTCTGCATTTCTGGTGAACTGAGCATGCCCAGGGACTTAGATTTTTTGATGTTGCTTTTTGTATGTGAACTCACTTGGATGTCTCTGAGCATGCTCATAGAGCGTGTTTTTTGGGTTAGTAATTTAAGGACATCCTTAACAGGTGTAACCACTTACAAGTTCACCCAAAGTAGAGACTGAACTTTGTCCATGTGTTTTCAATTGCATCATTAACACAAGCCTATGTTATATAAAGCGTGTCTAGAGCATTTGCTAGCTGCCCTGAAAGAGGGCAGCTTGTGTGTGGGGTCTTTGCAAAACAGATATGTTTTTGAACAAGGTTTTTTTTTGTCAACGTATGTTTTTTTTTTACAGTGTTCACTTTGTCTGTGCTGCATTATTTTGCTAAATATTTCTCAAGATGTTGTGACTAATGTTTCAATCCTGTGTCTGTGGCTTTATTGTGTTATTTCCAAAGCATAAACCATATTCTGTTTACTGTCTCAAATGAACCTATGTTTTTATTTTTTAATATATAAGATATTAGTACTTCAGTTTTTAAATGGTTAGTATGTGGTTTTATATAATTATCGTACAGTAATAAGAGACTGTTTGTATTTGTATATGTCGGTTCTATGAGCGCATCGAGGCCTTTGGGTAATGACTGCGCTCCCAATAAGCATTTTTATAAATAAATAAATATATATATATAATTTTTTTTTTTTTTTTTTGCTTTCCTTGTTTTGTTGACCAATAAAATTACTTTCACATTTTGAAGTTTGTTTTTTGTTACTTTTTCATGCTACATATTTTGACAGCTGCAGCTGAATTTGGGCTGATTGGTTTGGCCAATCAGTTGTGATTTGTCTCAAATAGGGTTGTCCAGATACCGATACCAGTATCGGTATCGGGACCGATACCGAGTATTTGTGGGAGTACTCGTACTCGTGCAAATACCCCCGATACATAAATAGAATACTTCCCCCCCCCCGCCGCTGCCGCATCGAAAGCCGCCGCATGGGTTAAGCGCTGCGCGGGAACATCACAGCTTTCATTTGAATAGCTATAGTGTTCCCGCGCGTATAGACACTCCCCCTTGCCCGGGATTGGATGGGTGATCGTGATCTGTCCAATCCCGAGCAAGGGGGAGTGTCTATACGAGCGGGCAAAACAGCTATTCAAATGAATGCTGTGATTTTCTCCATGCGGCGGCTTTCGGCGGCAAAGGTATGGGGGAAATGGCTGGAGGGACATGGCTGCATATGTGAGGGACATGGCTAGAGGGACATGGCTGCATATGTGAGGGACATGGCTAGAGGGACATGGCTGCATATGTGAGGGACATGGCTAGAGGGACATGGCTGCATACGTGAGGGACATGTCTAGAGGGACATGGCTGCATATGTGGGGGACATGGCTGCATATGTGAGGGACATGGCTGCATATGTGGGGGACATGGCTAGAGGGATATGGCTGCATATGTGAGGGACATGGCTAGGGGGACATGGCTGCATATGTGGGGGACATGGCTGGGAGGACATGGCTGCATATGGGGGGGACATGGCTGCATATGGGGGGGACATCGCTGCATTTGGGGACACATTTAAAAAAAGTATCGGTATTCGGTATCGGCGACTACTTGAAAAAAAGTATCGGTACTTGTACTCAGTCCTAAAAAAGTGGTATCGGGACAACCCTAGTCTCAAAGCTCCTTTCCTGGTGTGTATGCATGAAATGTTTGCTGTCATGTTTAGTCACCAGGAAAGGAAAAATACAGCGCGGTAAGTATTGTTTCCTTTTTAGTGCAGTGGTTCTCAGCCTCAGTCAAGTACCCCCGACAGGACATGTTTTGTGGATTTATCTTATCAAGAATTGCTGTCCAGACTGTCTTTTAAAGCACATGTGCAAGATGAAGGAAAACCTGCAAACATGGCCTGTTGGGGGGGGGGGGGGGGGTATTGGCGGACAGGCTTGAAGTGCTGATTTACAGCACTGTGCTTAAATCTAGCGCAAGGCAATCCTATTCTAATTGTGGGTGTTTGAGGGAAGCCAAGTGAGTGTTAGAACCCCTGCTTGTGTTTTTTGGGTTGGGCTTTGTGTCCCTTTTCTTAAAATTGCCTTCACTTCCTGTCACACAGCTGAACAGGAAATGAGGTTAAAACCCTACCAATGTCTTTTCTTGGGGACACACAGGTCAATCTAACTAGTGTCCCCATTAAGCAAATTGCACTCCAGCACTGCTGTGTACACCCTAAATGATTAGTTAGTTTGGGGTTTAGTAAAGGCAAAGCCACTCTGCAGTACAAGCGTAGTCACTGAAAATCAGAGGGAAAGCACTGATGGTTTTAACATCCAATCCTGTAGAAGCAATTTTTTTTTGTTCTTCTCTTCCTTGCTTGTCCACTTGTAGTGCAAAGTGGATTTGCCTTTAGTAACTGGACCCCGAAGTCCAAGATCCCTAATAATTTGGGGTGTACACAGCAAAATGCTAAAGTGCAATTTACATAATGGGAAACTATTTCGATTGATCTGTGTGTCCCCAAGAAAAGACATTAGTAAGGTTTTATCCTCACATCCTGTTTGGCTATGTGACAGGAAGTGAATGAATTTGAAGTAGAAAGTGACAACATTTGTGAGGTGTCTTCACCCTATCAGGGGTGCAGACATCCCCAAAAAATGAGCAGATGATACTTATTTGCAGATTAAGAAAATTGTTTATTTAACATTGGGTGGTGTTTGTGGGGGTCCCTAACACACATTAATACATATTAGCAACGCTGTATCCTGGCCTATTGGCATGGTTATATTTTCTTAGTCCTCTCAATAAAATTATCAGAAATTTGTGCTTAAACTAGAACTATAATCAACACTTTTTTTTCTTTCATTTTGGATAGAGTGAGGGAGGGTTATAGCCCCTGTAAGTTTATTTTGTACCATCCCTGTCCAATTGGGGAGATTTGCCTTCACTTCCTGCCCCATAGCCAAACAGGAAGTAAGAGAAAAACTATGCAAATTAAGGGAATACAGTGCCCCCTTCCCCCCAGAACTAGTGTGTGTGTGTACCCCCCTGAAAATTTCTGGGCGGGTCCTAAAAAACAGGGTGTGGCTTTGACAGGAAGGGGTTGGTAATTTTTCTATTAGGAGGTGCAGAAGTTTAGTCAGGCCTAGGGCAGCACAAAACCTAAATATACTACTGCATTTTAGGGCTTATTTAGACAGGATCCGATTTACAGCATGTTTTTCGATTGTGGGAGGAAACCCACGCAGGCACAGCGAGAACATGCAAACTCCAGGCAGATGGTGTCACGGGCGGGATTCGAACCAGCGACCCTTTTTGCTGCTAGGTGAAAGTACTATCCACTACACCACTGTGCTGAACGAACATGATCGCGGCTGAAAGGATGTGATCAGTGTTTGTTTTTCCGATCTCATGCTTTCCAGCCTGGAGGACAGATGTGGGGTCTTATTGACCCCGCCTCTCTCCATTAAGAGGACCTGTCACACACTAGTCCTATTACAGGGGATGTTTACATTCCTTGTAATAGGAATAAAAGTGATCCAGAAAAAAAAGGGGACAAAAAAGTGCAAAAATAAAAATATTACGTAAAAAATAAATCAAACAAACCCCAAAAAATTAAAACGCCCCTGTCCCTAGTAGCTTGCACTCAGAAGCGAACACGCATGTAAGTCCGGCCCACATATGTAAACACCGTTCAAACCACACATGTGAGGTATTGACGCGTGCGTTAGAGCGAGAGCAATACTTTTAGCAGTAGACCTCCTCTGTAACTCTGAACTGGTAACCTGAAAAAAGCTTCAAGCGTCGCCTATGGAGATTTTTAAGTCCCGAAGTTTGGCGCCATTCCACGAGTGTGCGCAATATTAAAGCGTGACAAGTTAGGTATCTATTTACTCGGTGTAACATCATCTTTCACATTATCCCTAAAAATTGGGCTAACTTTACTGCTTTGTTATTTTTGAATTCATGAAACTTTTTTTTTTGGCAAAAAAAAAAGGCGTTTGAAAAATTATTGCGCAAATACCATTGGAAATAAAAAAAAATATAATGACCGCCACTTTATTCCCTAGGGTGTCTGCTAAAAAAAATATATATAATGTTTGGGGATCCTGAGTAATTTTCCAGGAATAAAATATAATTTTTACATGAGGGAGAGAAGTGACAGAATAGGTGCAGTATGGAAGTGGTTAAAGTGAAACAATAAAAGTGAAATATTCCTTTAAATTTCATACGGGGGGAGGGGGGTATAACATGCCTGTGAAGTAGTGCATGTTTCCCGTGCTTAGAACTGTCCCTGTACAAGATGTCATTTCTGAAGTGGAAAAAAAAGTAATTTAAAAGTAATCATGGCTATAAAGAATACAGTCATTGCTCATTAAAAAAAAAAGCCTGTGTGGGACATGTGCGTCAGAGGGGCGCGGGGTCACAGAGCGTCACACGACGGGAACTTCATTTGGAAGCTCGTCCGCATCTTGTGCGACTTCTTATTCCCCCGGACACTGCGCTTGAAATTGAAGTCCCCGCCGTGTGACGCTCTGTGACCCCGCCCCCCTCTGACGCACATGTACCACACGGGGACTTTCTTATGAGTTTACCCGTGGCGTCAGAGGGGGGCGGGGTCACTGGAGCATCACACGGAGGGGACTTCAATTTCAAGCGCAGCGTCTGGGGAAGAAGAAGCAAGATGCAGATGAGAAGGCTGACGGAAGGAGAAGAAGATGGAAGAAGACTTCGGTCAAGATGCGGATGAGAAGACCCAAGAAAGAAGCAGAGGAAGAAGCAGAGGAAGAAGCATAAGATGGAGGAAGAAACCCGAATGAAAGAAGAAAAGAAGAAGATGGAAGAAGAAGAGCGGAAAGAAGATATTAATAAAGGAATTGTCAAAAACCGGCTATTGTCATTTTATACACTTTTGACATTTTTTTTGGGTGAAATGGTAGAGGTACAATGTACCCCATTATTATTTCACACAGGGGGGGCGGGATCTGGGGGTCCCCTTTGTTAAAGGGGTCTTCCAGATTTCGATAAGCCCCCTGCCCGCAGACCCCCACAACCACCGGGCAAGGGTTGTGGGGATGAGGCCCTTGTCCCCATGTTGAGGGCATGTGGCCTGGTACGGTTCAGGAGAGGGGGGGGCACACTCTGTCCCCCCCTCTTTTCTGCGGCCGGCCAGGTTAACATGCTCGGATAAGGGGTCTGGTGTGGATTTTTGGGGGAACTCCACGCCATTTTTTTTTAATTTGGGGTGGAGTTCCCCTTAAAATCCATACCAGACCTGAAGGGCCTGGTATGGATATTTGGAGGGATCTCCCACATCATTTTTTTTTTTTTACGGCGGGGTTCCCCTTAATATCCATACCAGACCTGAAGGGCCTGGTAATTGAATTTGGGGGGACCCCATGCTTTTTTTTTTTTAATGAATGAATCCTCTCAGAATTGCCAGGAGCCGACAATTCATTATTGCCGCGAGTGATTTTTAAATGACTTTTTTTCCTTCAGAATGTCATTTTGTGCAGAGACAGTTATAAGTACGGTAAACATGTGCTTTTTCACATGCTTACTTTACACCCCCCCTAGGTACGAAATTTAAAGTAATATTTCAGTTTTATTGTTGCACTTTAAGCATTATTAAATTCACTGCTCCCAAAAAAACGGCCGTTAAAAAGAAAAAAAAGAAGCATTGATACATGTCCCCTGGGGCAGGACTGAGGTCCTCAAACACTTTTTAGGATAAAAACTAGCATATTAATCCTTAAAATTAACACTTTTGATTTCTCCCATAGACTTCTAAAGGGAGTTCGGCGGCGGCTTTACATATTACTTGCATTGCGCCCGCTGCTGGGCCGGTTCATGCGCCTAATTAAGGGTTCATCCGGCACACTAATTAAGCCATGAACCAGCGCAGCGCACTGTTAATAGTAAATCAGCCCCACAGTTGAGTATAAAAACTTTTACTTTGTGCACATTCACATGTGCGTTATAAAATTTTTGGGTCAAAAACTTTTACATAAAATTGTTTGGGTTTTTGCATAAACAGGTATGTTTCAAAACATAACATACACAACTCTGGAACTTACAAAGTTCGACATTGAAAAACTGAGGGCAATATCAGGCATTATAGTGTGTACAAACTGTCTTGATCTTGCCTTCAGCAGATGGGGTGATGTCACCCCTGAAAAAGCCAAATTTTGAAAATGCACAAAAATTGAGATTCAAAATGGGGATTTCCTTTCACCTACTTGAGTTGCGAGGAAGGGGTTGCACCCACAAAATACGTACATTGATATCCCGTGATGGGAGATGGCACATGTTGACACACTGTGTGCATCTTCAAAATTTGGCTTGAAGAAATTCGTAAAATATGTGGAAATAGGGCATAACAAAACAAAAGGGGGAGAATTTTGTGGTTCTTTAGATTCGCCCCAATACATCAATCATGTTCTTAAATTTTTGTTCAAGAACATTGAGATTATTCCTCATGATGTCTAGTTCCCAACTACACACCATGATTTCCTGGATTAGTATTTGTGCACTAGCATGCACATCACCTAAAAAAAGCATGTATTATAAATATGCAGGCCTACATCTCTTACCTGATGGTGTCAGACACTGACCTGTTGTGGTGACAATTCCACCACTTCATCCACCTCTCCTTCCTCCACATCTTCATGTTGGGGTTCTCTCTGGTCCCCTTCTTTAGGAGGTGTGGGGTTCCTCAGATGTCCCAAGTCTTTGCTAATGAGATGTCAGATGTCTCGAGTCTATGTCAGATGTCCCGAGTCTATGAGAATGAAACAAAAGGTATACTTAGCACACAGATATTTGAGGCCAGAAATAGGAATATGAAACATTGCTTGGAAGTATGGTACAATTGTCTGTTTTGGCAGAGTTCCAAGATGAAGACATGATTTTTTCCTTACCAAAGCTGGAATACTTACCTTTTTGGGACAAGTTTCACACATGGAGACACCCCAAGTATCCACTAGAGCACCTGTGTTGGACACCCTAAAAAGTTTTTTCTGGTGTCCCACACTAGTACTCCTGAGTCCAGATGTGTAAACAGCTGCTGAGTGTCTTCTCCTTACACTGAATCAAGTTTGCATTTTATTCTCGTTACAAACACATCTAGACAAGAATGTCACAAACATTGTATGTAGTGGGCGAACGATGTTTACTACGACTGATTACTGGGCCCACTAACCTGAAAGTTGCCATTTTAAACTGTCCAACAGTAAAGAAAAGCATATGGAGCAACATGCAAGTAATAATCATAATAGGAACACAGGACAGATACTTACTTTTTTTAAAGCATTTTCTTGATCCTTCTGTACTAGTCATGCTACCTCAATTTCAGGTCTGACCAGCATTTCCTCTATTGCTCCTTGGATCGTCGTACCCCAAAATTCCTGTGCATACTTCTCACAACTTTAGACATGATCTTGGCCTTTCTCACATTAGGGTTGGTGTATGGCTCATGCGTCCCATCATAGTCGGTCCTCCTCAAGATGTCCGCCATCTCCACAAAGGACATGTTTGAGGCCTTATACAGTATCTCCTCCTGGATCAGGCCTTTTTTTTGCTCCGGGCTTTCCTTGCCATTAGTGGAATTATCAGCTACCTGCTGTGTATCCGCCATTTCTATCCCTCTGCGCGCCGAAAGAGAAGGGGCAGGGAATATGCTAAAAAGAACATCAGGGGTGGGCAACGTGTGCAATGTTTCACGCATGCGCAGTGTATATAAAGCTAACACTCATGTGGCGTATCTACGTTCTCTGTGTGTGGAGGAAGGAGTAAGCGCCAAACGTGAAACCGAAGGTAACATTTTAACTTGGGTCATCAGTGGCCTATACTGCTTCTAGATTGAGGCCTATATTGGGATAAGATTAGGAGAGTTTAGCTTGACATTAGTATTTTTGTCTTGCAGAAATAATGAATGCTTTTAAGAACCCAGAATTCTTAAGCGAGTTCTTTGACAGGTACAGGGATCTGCCTGTTTTGTGGGAAACCAAAAACCCCCTCCATAAAATTAAAACAACAAGGAAGGCAGCGCTGGAGAAACTGCTGCAATTTGTAAAGACGCAGGCCCACGACGCAGACATCAAGTTTGTGGACAAAAAAAATTGGGAACTTGAGGAGCACATACAGGAAGGAGCGTAATAAGGTCCTGGAATCACAGAAGTCAGGAGCAGCAGCAGAGGATGTGTATGTACCCAGTCTGTGGTACTACAATAAATTGCCCTTTCTAGACGACCAGCTTGAAGTGAGGCCATCACTTTCTACCCTTCCCACCACCCCAGCTGAGGCTTCCAAGGACCAACCTGAGCCTTCCATCCTGGAAGACGTGTATACGCCCATCTGGAGCCAGGTATAGTATTTTTCCAAAGATTTATTGTCCTAAAATATATATATATATATATATATATATATATATATATATATATATATATATATTTATTATATAAATAATGATGTAAAATAGATGTTAATATTGATAACAAATTAATGTTTGAACAAAAAGTGTTTTACATATCAATAGATAGTAGTGGTTAAAAATTATTGGGACAAGAATGAAAAATGCTGGGGTCAGAATGCGAATCTGCTTTTTATTAATATTCAATTTGCAACAGTCATGAGCTGAAAATTGTGTGTGATTGATGAACCAAAAACTAACACTATGTCTTTTTTTTATACATAGGAAGGGCTCAGCCAGGGTGAGGGTATGGAAAGTGGCAGCCAGGAGGAGGCAGGGGGAAGTGGCAGCCAGGAGGTGGCCGGGCCCAGTGGCAGCCAGGAGGTGGCCGGGCCCAGTGGCCTCACCAAATCCCAGGTGCCTCCCCTCCACCTTCAAACAAAAAGGCCCAAGAGGGGTAGGAACCTGGATGAGTCAGCACTTGCCCTCATTCGGGATGCACATGCGACCCTCAAAGACCCCCCCAACATTCAAGAGGGCTATGCCTGCCTAGTCGCTGCCAAAATGAACACATGGAGAAGGGCCAACGCCTCCTCTGTGAAAACCTAATTGTAAAGGCCCTAAATAAGGGGTTGATGGGCCAACTAACACCAAATACTGACCTTTATGAGTTTACCCATCCTCCTTCTCCTCTACCTCCTCCTTCTCTTCCTCCTGCCACAAGTCAACCTCCAGAGCCACAGCCTCAAAGGAAGCATGCAGAGAAGGCTGAAGGGAATGCTGCAAGGAAGACAAGAAAGTGATGGCCTGGGTTCAGTCTGGTCTGACAGAAGACTCAGGTAGTACCACAGACTGGGGACATATATATCATCTGCTGCTGTTCCTGATCTCTCTGAGTACAGGACCAGATGGTGCTCCCTATTGTATGTACTTCTCAAGCTCCCAATTTTAATTTTTTAAATACTTAATGTCTGCCCTGGGGTCCAAAGGCTTCGCAAATTGCAGCAGTTTCTCCAGCGTTGCCTTTCTCTTTATTTTGTTATGAGCCAGAATAAATGGATTTATTTTTACAGTAAATATTTGCCTATGTGTTTTGATTAATATACCCCTGCATAGTTTATAGAAAGAAAATCTATATTAATCAATGCAACAGCTATCATAACGCCTGTCCTCAGTTCACTTATTAACCAAAATACTTTGGTTACTTCTAACTATGACTTCCTATAATTTTGTATTTACTTATATCAAGTCGGTTTTGTACTCAATAAAAAAGTTTGTAAACAAAGAACAAAAAAAAAGGACAGTTTGTTTGTTTGTGAGTAGGCAGGTACATTTCAAAAATACAATGTATTAATCACAATTATATATCAGACAGGAGGCTCATATCTGATGCATTATCTTTCTTTAATAATGCCCATAGCAGAAATACAACTTTTTCAGTGATTTCAAATAGAAAAACGTTTTAACTGAAAGAAAAGAAAAACTACAACACCCAGCAGCCCTCAGGCTGGGGCTGCCAATCATGAGGCAGGACAGCCGGCATATAAGGGGCTGCCTCCTTAGAACCTTCCTCTTTCTTTCTGCTCATGGCAGAGCATACAGATAAGTATTTCATGTAACTTTAAGCTTGATTTGTGTATATCTTAGCCCTGATACCGAATTTGGTCTCAGGTACTTTTATGAAATTTGATTCATATGTTTAACATATTGTGGAATATTGGGGGTTTTCCCTTGTATTTCCCCGATTTTGTGATTTTATCTTGTCTCCCTGATACCGGATGTCCCGGTGTCAGGTAGGTTTTTGCTGGAAATTCTGATTGTTTTTATTTGGAAGAATGTGGATATGGGGAGTTCTTCCCTGGTATCCCCCGATTTTGCACCTTTTGTCTGTTTTTCCCTGATACTGAATGGTGTCAGGTAGTTGTATTCGAGTCATGTCTGTACTTTATTTTTACTGGTGTCAGATAGTTGTATTAGAGTCATGTCTGTACTTTATTTTTACTTGCAGTCATCCTGACTTGGGCTTTCCCCTCCTTGGCGCCGGAGCGCTGCGGCTCCTCCATGAGGGGTCCGTGCTTTTTTCCCTCGCTCCCTCAACAGGCGCCATCTCTGGGCAACTGTCCCTCCCCTCCTTCTTCCCCACGCTCGCCTTCGCGCTCTCTGTCGGGGGGCGGGGCCTCCGTTGCGGCCGCTCCCCTCCTTCACAGTCTCATGGAGGCAGGCAGACACTGCGATCGCGCCCCAATCTCTGAGCGGGTCGGGAGAGAGCGGACCTCATCGTCCGCTCTGTCCCTCAAACCCTCGGCTCAATAGGGACTCCGGAGGCCGTAGTCTCGCGAGACTTCGCCTCTGGAGTTGAACCCTGTCAGACTCTCCTCGCATCTCCTCCCACCGCAAGCTAACCCAGCGGTGTGGGAGGCAGGCAGGCACTGCGATCGTTCTCCTCTGCAGTGGCAGTGCTCCTAGCTTAGTGGCTAGCACGCAGGCTTGGCAAGGCTGTTCCCAATAGGCTCGTAGGTTCGAATCCCCAGGGGGGTCTGCTTACACAGCTTGCCAGCGTGCGCCCTCTACTGTCAGTAAATCAAATAATAATTTGAATAAAATCCTAGATATCCTATATTTAAATATATAAATATATATATATATATATTTTCTCATTGCCTTCAATAAATTAATAAATTTAATAAAATTTAATAAATTACTCTGAATTTAAATACATAAATAGATAATTTAAAGATTCAAATCAAAATAAATAATTAAATAAATAAATAAATATATATAATAACAAATAAATTACATAATTTATACAAGCCAGGACCTCGCTCCCCCCTGTATCGCTACGCCAGTGTGCGGCGTGCGATGCAAGACCCAGGACGCGGGTCCTCATGCTTTGCTCCATTGGGTGGGGAAAATCTCCCCTCACTGTACTATCACAAACAAATGAATACATTTAATAAATGAATAATAATACATTATATTGGTGAATAAGTGTTTTATGATTATATGATTAATTTGATATGACAAATATATGATGTATATTTTAGAAATATAGATCATATTATGTAAATAAATGAAATATTATTTAATGGATACATTATACTAATCATCGGTTATGTCTCTGGGGAATTCATTCCCCTGGCATGTACTCTTCTGAACAATTAAATAAATAAATACGTTAATATACATAGAAATGTATAAAATTATACATATAAATAATAAATTATACCAATAGACGATTTTACCACAGGTTTTCAAATATCTGATCGGTAGATCCGTCCGGGCCGCCCTGGCGTCGGTTATCCCAACCCGCCTGCGCCCCCTACGTCCGGACCGTCCGGCAACGGTTTACCGCCCCTAAGAGGGACTAGGTGTCTCCAAAACACCGCCACATTTCTGTGGCCCCCGACTCCCCGGCAGGGGAAGTAAATAACATGCCCCAGGCAGTACCCCACCAGGACTGCCAACCCACTGCTCTCCCAGACTCCGATCGACCCCGAGCCTCGGGGAGATGCACAGGCTGAGGCAGCGATCCGCTAGACGGACTAGCCAGACCCACTCATGGACTCTTCCAGAGTCGTCCGAGGCGGCTAACACTTTTGAGTCTGAGGATGAGGATGACTATTTGAGCAGTGGGCACATGACGCTTCATGACGGCGCCAACCCTGTGGACCAGGGTGGAACACTATTGGACTCTCATGGAGAGCCATGTCGATCCGGGGGCGATTGCCATCCTCACTCCGGTGACTGGGCACCTCTACCCGAGGTGGCCCAATATATATATATCAATACTGGACCCGGACATTGGTCGGTAAACCCCACCGAAACAAATTGAGGGCGTACTACCCCCTTCCATTACCAAATAAGGTCGTGCACACTCCTGGGGTGGACCCCATACTCTGGAGGTATCTCACCAAACACGAGAAGTATCCCAAAAGAGAATAGAGAAGTCCTTTCGGACCATTCAGTTCAGGCTATTAGACCTTTTTGGTCCTATCACCACAACCTACGCCTTACCGAACGTACTACTGCCGCTGAACAAACGTTCGACCCATTCCAACTCAGGGGCTGAGCCCAAGGAGCAGTTGCCTCCTGGGATGCACGAACATTACGTGTCCGACAGGACACCGCCGCTCAAGCTCAGTGAGACTTGATCCCCAGCGGTTCCACCTAGCCGAATCAGACCCCGGTCATACCACCGAGGGCATACTACTCGGGACCACGCTGATAACCTTATTACAAGTCGGTAGGGCTCCAGGCTTCCTCAGTAACATCTTCCTGGCCAGGTTGGGGTGGAAGTTATCGCCCTGCGGTAAATCTCACCTCTGCGGTTCAGAGGGGTGAGGTTGGTTATCTACTTGGAAGACCTACTCTTAACAGCTCGTCCTCCTCGCCTGACGAGTGACCACGTCTCCCGGACAACTCCCCATAGATCACGGGGATCTAGCCTCTCCCCATCACAGGGGATAGAGTTTTTTCGGGTTCTTGGTGGACACCAGCCGAGCGGTCCTTCGGCTACCCATGACCAATTGACCGCCATTTGCAAGAGGTCAGTATCTTACTGGGCAAACTACGGGTCTCCTTACGCGGATTGGATCGCCTAGTCGGCCTGTTATCGGCGTAAAACCAGGCCATTTTTCCGGCCACCCCTTCACTATCGAGCCCTCCAGAAACTCAGGGCCCTGCGTTTTCGCTAGGGGCTTCACTGTGCAGACGAAATCGCTTGGGCACAGAAGCTATACTGGACCTACGGTGGTTGCGTCAGACCGGCGATCGGACGGCAAGACCATCTTCAATTCCATGACGGACTTTGTCATAGAGTCTGATGCCATCCGCCTCGGCGGGGTGCTCGGTGCAGAACTTCTGGCGATCTTCCTGCCGTCAGGAAGCTGCTGCCACATGAGTCCAACTACTGTGTGTTCCTGCGCATGGACAACGTAACCACGGTCCGGTACGTCGATCGCTTGGGGGGTCCCAGATCCAGTATCCTAGCAGATCGTCCAAAGACTTCTGGCAATATACCTGGAGCACAACATCGTTCCGGTTACGGAATATGCCTCAGGCATTTCCAATATGATGGCGGATTGGAATTCTCGTTACCCAATCGATTCCGGCAATTGGCGGCTTCGCCGGTCAATGCTCCTGACCTTCGCTCACCTATGGGATCCTTGCTGAAAACTATGGACTATTCGTCTTTCGTCTCTCCTGCGCTTTTGCAACCAGAGGCCGGATCCGGTGGCGCACTCTGTGGACGCCCTCCGCCAAAACCCGGCCACAGGGGACACATTACGTGTTCCCCCGTTCTCGTTGACCCTCAGGGTCCTCCTTCACTGTACAAACATGAAAACATCAGTCGTGCGGTTCACTCTTTCGGTGGCCGACGTAACCAAGGCTTTCCCTCCTCCTGGGGATGTTGATGGATCTTCCCGAGTTGTTTACTCGCTCCCCTCATCTCCTTGCCAGTCCGGATGGGGATCTGCACCCTCTACTCACGACGCTCATCCTACCTCGCCCCGCTTGGGTGACTTCGGGGTGCCGGTCGCGAACAGCGATTTTAAAAGTTCAGCTGGGGTCTCCTTGCCTGGACCTGGGCCCCGGGACTAGGTCGACATCTCGATCTACCTGGGGACGCTAGTTGGTGTGATCAAGGACAGGTTGGCCCGTTCGGACGTCTGCCTGTAGTGACCAACTATCTGACGGACTATTTGGAATCCGGGAGGTCCTATGGCTCCCTTAACATCTATCGCTCGGCGACTCTAGCCTAACGCTCCCTTGTAGTCTTACTACCGGTGGGGGAACATCCATGGGTGTACCGACTTTGACAGGCGTTAAGTTTCAACGCACTTCACTCCGCCTTATGGGTCGGGCTTCACGACGTTGGATATAGCCAGGCGTCGGGTCTCATTTCACTGAGTAAGGTTTTTTCCATCATGTGGAGGCCAGCGACGGGTCTTCCATCGGCTTTCTACCCGTTCTTTCCTGCGCACCCACAACTAGGCGTGCTCCGCTCTATACAGGCTTACGAGCCCTTGACGGTCCCGCTGCGATCCTCGCAATTCTCTCAATTCCTTATCTCCTACGTCAATCCTCAGTTTCTGGATTTCGCGGCTCGCTAGCCATAGGGGCACGGTCGTTCATGCTTAGGGCTAGGTTTGACATAACCCCATTAGGTGCCCATCACTAGGGTCGTCACCTCGAACGGCTCCCTCTAGGAATTACGGCTAGCGGCGGACTGGTCGTCCCGACCACCTTCCGCCAATTCTGCTTCAGACCGGAGGAACACATATCTGTATCAGTTTGTAGTTGTTCCGATTGCTATCATTTATATATACATTGTCATAGCTTTGAACTTGCATAAGATATGAGCCTCCTGTCTGATATATAATTCGAGATTTTCCTAGCTTGTGACGGAAAATATTAATTATATGAAGACAGGAGGCGAGTATCTTCCCTCCCGACCCAACCCTATCACGGTGTTGTCTCTCTCTCGTTCTAGGCTGTTGAACCATGCATCCTGCAAGTCGGAGGCTGATACGCCCCGGGAGTTGAGATTGCTGGTCCGTTTCGATCCATGGGTTTTAGTTCATCGCAGACCAAAGAGGGAGATTCCTACTGCGCTCCAGATCCGGAGTCGGGATGCTGTTGACCGAATCCGGTACCGAAGGTCCAGTTTATCAGGGTCCCGGTGTTTTCGAACTATTTGCTGTTCCGGGCTACCTGCCGATTCGCCTCAAGAAAGAGGAAGGTTCTAAGGAGGCAGCCCCTTATATGCCGGCTGTCCTGCCTCATGATTGGCAGCCCCAGCCTGAGGGCTGCTGGGTGTTGTAGTTTTTCTTTTCTTTCAGTTAAAACGTTTTTCTATTTGAAATCACTGAAAAAGTTGTATTTCTGCTATGGGCATTATTAAAGAAAGATAATGCATAAGATACTCGCCTCCTGTCTTCATATAATTAATATTTTCCGTCACAAGCTAGGAAAATCTCGAATTAAATAGCGATCTACAAATCCAAATACAAACACTACAGTGGTCAGGTTTGGTTTATACACACACTAGATGGTATAGGAATACTGGGCCAGATTCACAAATGAGATACGACGGCGTTTCTCCTGATACGCCGTCGTATCTCTGTTTCTATCTATGCGACTGATTCATAGAATCAGTTACGCATAGATATCCCTAAGATCCAACAGGTGTAATTGTTTTTGGTGCCCTAACTTTAGTCAGCAAGCGTATTGCTGTCTAAAGTATGGCCGTCGTTCCCGCGTCAAAATTAAAAATTTAACGTCGTTTGCGTAAGCCGTCCGGGAATACGGAAGTACGGTACGCGCGTTGCCGTTCAAAAAAATGACGTCACGACGCGCAAAGCACGGCGGGAGTTAAGAAACTGAGAATGCGCAGTAGGTCCGGCGCGGGAGCGCGCCTAATTTAAATGGCACACGCCCATTTAAATTGGCCCGTCTTGCGCCGGAGGCCGCCGGCGTAGTTTTCATCGCAAGTGCTTGGTGAATCAGGCACTTGCAATGAAAAATTGCGGCGGTGTAACGTATCTAGGATACGTTACGCCGCCGCGATTCTACGTGAATCTGGCCCACTGTCTTTGATAACAGAGAAACACGAGTAATGTTAGGTTCACCTGTTGATGCACATACATTTTTCTTTTGTAGGTATAAGCATAATTTGTTTATGAAAAGTCTTAATGAATGATGTAACAAAAAAGGGTGTACTACTTATGACATGGAACGTTAGGGGATAGGGATAAAAGAAAAATGCAATGTTTAGATACTTTGAAAGATTGCAGCCCCAGATTTATATGCTTGCAGGAAACGCATCAGCGGCCTGACTATCCACCTGCTGCGCTCACGTAAATATCCGATGCAGTACCACTCTACATATTCCTCTTATTCTAGGGGGGTTAGTGTAATGGTTTCTGCTAATGTTTCTTTTGAATGTATTCAAAAGCAGGTGGACGAAGAAGGAAGATATGTCTTCCTGCTATGTAAACTTAATAGGTTAACGTGCATTATCGCTGCAGTCTATATCCCTCCTCCAGTCTCTGTGGCACCCCTCAGAAGTTTGGGACAATTTATGGCTCTATATCCAGATACCCTGTGTTAGCATTGGGGGATTTTAATAATACCCTGGAATTGGGTCTGGATAGGATGTCCTTGGTATCTAAGGCGTCAGGACCGACAGCCGGCAAAACCACGTTTGCCTCACTGCTATCTGAACTGGGACTCTGCAATGTTTGGCTGGAGAGGCACACTGACGATAGATGTTATTCGTGCCACTTCGCCTCGTATAGCGGACTCTCCCGAATAGACCTGGGCTTGGGGAATGAGGCGTTAATGCAGCGGGTAAGGGATTCTGCCTATGAGCCGCGATTATTGTCGGATCACTCTCCATTTTGGGTACGGCTAGATGCCATGGTTGCATTATGGAAAATTAACCCTTTTTGGTTGACCTTATTTCCATCCCCGGATAGGACGGTAGGCTCACTACGAAAGTTCCTGCAATTTAATAGGGGATCTACTAGCGCAGCGGTGGTATGGGACTCATTAAAGGCATTCTTGAGGGGAAGTCTGATTAAAGAGATATCGGGTATTAAGACCCGCTCTAGGGAATGGGAGAATAAGGTCCGGGATGAAATGAAGGCCAGAGAACAAGTGTTGGTAGCAGATCCATCTCAAATTAATCATGATTCTTGGATAGAGGCGCAATCTTTATATAATTCTGTTCTGTTGACGGCAACGGAGAAGAGGAGATAATTTCATCAGCAGAGTTATTTTGAGGAAGGGGAAAATACGGGACATATTTTAGCCCTGGTGGCTAGGGAGCAACGGGATTCCTCTAATATCCTGGCCATAAGGGCAGAGTCTGGGGAGACGCATACTCTCAGTACTGACATTCTAAATGATTTTTATGGGTTTTATAAGGATTTATATTCCTCTAAAACTAACTATGTTAACTCTGATATGGCCTTGTTTCTTCAAGGTTGCCCCTTCCCCCAACTTTCAGAGGTGGATAGGGAGATGTTAAATCTCCCTATTACATTAATAGAATTAAAGGAAGCCCTGGAAGGGGCTACACAACACTAATCCCCAGGCCCAGATGGATTACCAGCGGAGGTATATTCTCACTATGGTGAGGTTCTCTTGCAGCCTTTGCTGGAAGCTCTACCTGAGGCAGGAAGTCTACCTGATAGCATGCAGGAGGCCATAATTATAGTGCTCCCCAAGCCAGGTAAAGATAAGCTTTTGCTAGATTCATACCGTCCTATTTCTTTATTAAATACGGACGTCAAGCTTTTGGCTAAAATCTTGGCTAAGAGATTATCTCAGGTTATTGGCAGGCTGGTTCATCGAGACCAGTCTGGCTTTATACCCAGTCGCTCTACGGCTGACAATATACGACGATTATATATGAATTTGCAGGTGCCCGGTGGATAATCCCGGGGGGGGGGGGCATTCTGTCACTGGACGCTACCAAAGCGTTTGACAGTGTGGAGTGGCCCTACCTCCTGGAAATCCTAACAAGGTTCGGACTGGGGAGCAGGTTTATAGCATGGGTAAAGGTGCTTTACTCCAAACCTAGAGCCAGACTCCCTATTAATAATAATCTCTCCTCCTCATTTGAGTTACATAGAGGCACCCGCCAGGGGTGCCCGCTATCCCCACTGCTGTTCGCCATGGCAATTGAGCCCCTGGCGATACTGATCCGTACTACACCGGAGGTGGTTGGTTTTCGCAGGGGCCAGAGGCATAGGCGTCCGCTGAAATTTTTTCAGGGGGGGGGGGCGCGGTTCGGCAGCAGCGATACACATACGCATTTTACCCTTTCTTCGACTGCTAGCGGGGGTTTAAAGTGCCCCCCCACGTTAAAATGTAAAAACACCCCACTGTGCCCCCAGCATCTTTCAATATCTCTTTGTCACTACTGTGTACCCCCTCTCCACAACTGCACCTCTGGACCCCTTTACATTACACAGCAGCCCACAGCTCTGGACCCCTTTACATTACACAGCACCCTGCATCACTTGCCCCCTTTACATTACACAGCACCCTGTATCACTGGACCCCTTTACATTACACAGCACCCTGCACCAGTGGACCCCTTTACATTACACAGCACCCCGCACCTCTGGACCCCTTTACATTACACAGCACCCCACAGCTCTGGACCTCTTTACATTACACAGCACCCTGCATCACTGGCCCCCTTTACATTACACAGCACCCCTTTCCCTTGACTGAAACACTACACTATATTGACAGTATATTTATTTCATGTCTAAAAGAGGAACCTTTTGGAATGAGGGACAAATGGATTTGATACCAGAAGAGGGACAGGCACTCTAAATAAAGGACAACTAGAAACTATGCCGTAGGCTACAACTCTGTGTTGTGTTTGCTCTGCGTTTCCAGACTTGCTAAAAACACATCAGAAAATAGTCTGGTGTTACCTGTGCCAACAGATGTTGGAACAAACAAAGCACAGGCCTGGTAAACAATATAAAACGGGGCTCCCCTCCCTCTGTCCTCTGGTGCTTGTATCAGATATAACGGAGCTGGGTCTGTGTGCAAGGTCCCACCCCCCTAGTTCGGCTCGTGTGATAGGCGGAACACTAGAAGACTATCAGATGAGCCGAACTAGGGGGCGGGACCTTGCACACAGACCCAGCTCCATGACATACGATACGAGCGCCAGAGAACAGAAGGAGGGGAGTGCTGCAGTCGCCGCTTAAAGTGGCCCCAGAGCCAGTTCAGCCCTTCTTCTGGCTCTCCCTGGCTATTCCAGGGGGGGGGGGGGCAAACGACCCCCCTTTCCCTATGGAGCGGACGCCCATGGCCAGAGGGAAGATAAAATCCCCCTTTATGCAGATGACGCAATTATATACCTAGGCGACACAGCAGCCTCGTTACGAACAGCGATCGGGATTATAGGAAAATTTGGAGACTTTTCTGGCTTTAATAGAAATTGGTCTAAATCAATATTAATGCCTATCGAGCCGTTGAGGGAACAGTTGCCAGTAGAAGCAGAGCAGATCACCATAACGAATAGCTTTGGCTATTTGGGAGTGGTGGTTTCCCCGGATGCGGCTGAGTATCTTTGGCTGAATCTGGGTTCATTGCTGGAAAGGCAGAGAGAGAAATGCAATAGCTGGTGTAAACTCCCCCTTTCGGTGGTGGGAAGGGCTAACCTAATAAAAATGGTATGGGCCCCTCAAATCTTAAATGTTTTCCACAATTCTCCTATTGGGGAGATAGATGGAGACCAGTGGGAAAGGGCACTTGAATCTGTGCCAGTGGTGTCTCTGCGTCTCACAAATTATCACAACTTTTTATTCTACACAGGGCCTATTGAACAGCAGAGCAATTATACAGATGGGGATGAAGGGACACCCCCATGTGTCCAAATTGCAAAGTACATCAAGGGGACTTCATACATTTAGTATGGAGATGTCCAAAGCTGCATAGGTACTGGGAGGAAGTCTCTCAGTGTATTACCAGTGTGGCCCAGGTACCAGTTCCACTGGACCCTTTGGTATGTTTACTCGGAGCTATTGATGCCGAAAAATATACAAAAGGAAAGTATTATATATTAACAAGATTGTTGTACCTGGCTAGAAAGCTTATCGCACGTTATTGGATGGCGTCTACGGTCCCCACAGGGAAGCAATGGATTGCGTACGTTAATTCCCTATTGTGCAGAGAACATCTGGCCTATAAACATAGAAAGGCAGCGAGTAAATTTGAGGATATATGGCAACACTGGTTGGGAGACCCGAGCCTTGCACCACCAACACTGGTGATAGATGGACTGCTTATGTAGAAAATGGAGGAAAAGGGGGGGGGGGGAAGAAAAGAAAAGCTATAGGTACGGACATTGTTATATTATAAGAATTGAAATGTATATAAAATGAATTGTATGGGATGTCGAAACGTACATATATATGTATTACATGAGAAATGGTAAAATAAAAAGAGTTTGATTAAAAAAAAAAAAATACAATGTCAAATTAACAAGGGACACCAACCAACCTCCTTGAGGTAAAAAAAATACAAGATAATAATGTTGTTGTGGTAACTTGACACACCAGAATAAAAAACAAATATATGGAGATCACTAGAAAATATTTTTAAAATAATCCAAAAAACAGGAGATCTTGATTAAAATTGATTAAAACAAAGACAATAAAAAATTATTCTAAACATTATTATGGAGATCTGGCTTTAAAAACCAAAAAGAATATTCGTGAGATCATGAGAAATAATAAAGAAATAAGTTTGTCAGAACTCTGTGTGAATATCAGCAGTAAAACAACTTCATTATTGTAGCATTATAAAGAAGAAAAGAATGCGCTGCATTAAACCATGCAATAATATGCAGCATGACAAATGTGCTATCTCCATTACGAACGCTAGTTTTACCGAAACCAGCGCTCCTGTCTCATACTTGATTCTGAGCATGCACGTTTTTTTTTGCGCGTTGAAATTCTATACAGATGAACGGTTTTACCGCAAGGATTTTTTCCTGATGGGAAAAAAGAGATCCTGCTGGTAAAAGTCCAATGGAGCATACACACAGTCGGGATTCCCGGCCAAAAGCTCTCTGCATTTTTCTGATGGAAAAACCGCTCGTGTGTACGGGGCATCAGAAAATGGTCAGTGGAAGAAAATGCTTGAAATTAATAGGGAGGTAAAGGGTGCACTATTGGTCAGTGGGGGAGGGGGACATTGGTGGTGGGGGGGCACTGGTTCTCTGTGGATGGTACAGGGGGCACTGATACTCTGCTGGCTAGAGCTGATGTTGTGTGGGGGGGGGGGTTAGGCATTGAAGCTCATGGGGGGGGGGCACTGATGATCTGTAAAGAGACGGGACACTGTTGCTCTGAGGACACATTTGGGAGGTATTGATGCTCTGCAGAAGAATTACCGTACATACCTCTCAACAGTCCAGGATTATGCAGGACTGTCCTGCTTAGTCAGCTTAGTCTCACTGTCCCATTACAGTGGATTTGTCCTACAAAGACTCTGCCCCATACACATTGTTCCTGCAGTGCATTCATATGAAAATCAACACACTGTGGGGTAAATTGGGCTGGGGATCTGAACTGAGGGAGTGGTCTGTACTGAGAAGGGGCTGATGGGAGGGGGTCTGTACTTGAGTACTCTTTACTGAGGGGGTCTGGCTGGGAGGAGGGGTCTGTCTGTACAGGTGGGTAGGCTGGGAGGGGGTCTGCGCTGAGGGGAGTTTAGGGCTTTTGGTTTTGCTCTGTACATTAGCCTCTGTGTTATGTACATCTGAGCCCTTACATATTCCTGGCCTCTAAACTCTCTGCGTCAAGTAGTCGCGGCCCTTACACTCAGTGGGCTAGATTCAGATAGAATGGTCTATCTATGTGCCGGCGTAACGTATCTCAGATGCGTTACGCCGCCGTAAATTTGGGCGCAAGTTCCATATTCAGAAAGAACTTGCGCCCTTAGTTACGGCGGCGTAACGTATTTGGTCCAGCGTAAGCCCGCCTAATTCAAATGGGGATGATGTGGGCGTGTTTTATGCAAATACACTGTGACCCCACGTATTTGATGTTTTTTACGAACGGCGCATGCGCCGTTCGTGAAAAAATCCCAGTGCGCATGCTCGAAATTACGCCGCAAAGCCTCATTGGTTTCAACGTGAACATAACTTACGCAGAGCCCTATTCGCGAACGACTTACGCAAACGACGTAAAATTTTCAAAACTCGGCACGGGAACGACGTCCATACTTAACATTAGCTACGCCTCATATAGCAGGGGTAACTTTACGCCGGAAAAAGCCTAACGCAAACAACGTAAAAAAATGCGCCGGCGGGACGTACGTTTCTGAATCGGCATAAATACCTAATTAGCATATTCCTCGCGTAACTATACGGAAGCGCCACCTAGCGGCCAGCGTAAATATGCAGCCTAAGATACGACGGTGTAAGACACTTACGCTGGTCGGATCTTAGGGAAATCTATGCGTAACTGATTCTCTGAATCAGTCGCATAGATACGACGGCCCGCACTCAGAGATACGACGGCGTATCTGGAGATACGCTGTCGTATCTCGTATCTGAACCCGGGCCAGTGTGTTCCGCACCTCTGCACTTTGTTCATCTTGCACTCCTGACCATTGCACTCTGTAACATACACTCCTGAGCCCTGCAGTCAGTGTGTTATGCACTCTAGATCCCTGTACTCTCTGCATTACACAGTTTAGACTCCTGCACTGTGTTGTGCTCTCCTGAGCCCTGCACAATAGATACTGTGTTGTACCTTTCATAGTCCTGACCACTGCACTCTGTACACTGGGCTTTATATGACATACTTATAACTACCGCACTCTAAGTACAACAGTACAGTTCTTTAAAGGTAGGCTGTGTACAGAAAAAGCATATGTAAGGCAAGCATTTAACTTCTTAAAGTTGAGTGTGTTTGAGGTTTGTATATGTCTTTTAGATTCTCATTTGTAGAGACGTAATTAAAGCTTATTTTGTGCGTAATACAACTGTGGCATATGTATATTGTGTATACAGTGAGTAGGCGCAACAAGTGTTGTAATACTCAGCAGAACAGCCAGTATCAATTAATGTTTTTTATATATTTTATGCCAAATATGTTTGCAATGTATTGGTATTTTTTTTTCTACTGTATTCTCCCTAAGAGCTTTTGGGTTTGGCAGTGTATCTTTAACCATTTGCTGCCTGCTAACAGTACATTTATTGCTAGTGGGCGGCATAGCCAGGCACGGCAACATACGGGTAAATCACAATCCACTTTGTGGTTTTCAGACGCATATGCACACGCCTTCTGCTGATCTGTGCTGTGATTGGACACATCATGAGTTTGTCAGCAGGTTATAGCCAATGATTTTGGCTGTATACCTGCTGATTGTCTGTGGCCAATCATAGCATTGAGTTCTTTGTTTACAAACACACAGATCACCAAACACAGAACAGTGATCTGGCTGTGTCTTCTCCCTGAAATCAAGTTAAGACAGCCAGATCCTGTGAGTAAAAGCAACACACATACACTTGTTAGGCACACAGTTAACCCTTGATTGCCTCTCTGATCACCCCTGTCACCCTTTAGTGTCATTGGTACAGTGTACAGTATTATCACTGATTACTGTATTAGTGTCACTAGCGATGTCAGTGCCAGTGTCAGTTGGCTCCAGATTGTCCGCCACCCTATCACAGTCACACTATAAGTCACTGATTATTTCTAATACTAGTATAGTGTCTATAGCTGCATAAATTCCAGTAAATATACACTATAGTTTTTAGACAATATAACTTTCACAAAAAAATAATTATTATAAATATGATATTATGATTTTTTTTTTAACCAAAGACATATAGCAGAATACATTTTGGCCTAAATTTATGAAGACATTTTATTTTATTAGATATGTTATACAACAGAAAGTTGAAAATATTTATTTTTTCAAAATTTCCTTTTTTTCCTTTTTATATAATAAAAAATTCATAAAAAAACAGTGCTGATCAAAAAAGTTGAAAAAATTATATAAATTTTGTTTGAGTGTTGCATGACCGCACATTTACCAATTAAAGGGGTTGTATAGGTAATTTTTTTTCCCTAAATAGCTTCCTTTACCCTAGTGCAGTCCTCCTTCACTTACCTCATCCTTCGATTTTGCTTTTAAATGTCCTTATTTCTTCTGAGAAATCCTCACTTCCTGTTCTTCTGTCTGTAACTACACACAGTAATGCAAGGCTTTCTCCCTGGTGTGGAGAAAGCCTCTTGAGGGGGCGAGCAGGAGTGTCAGGACGCCCACTAACACACAGCTCCTTTCTCTATCTGCAAAGTAGAGAGTGTCCTGACACTCCTGCTCGCCCCCTCCCCCCTCAAGAGGCTTTCTCCACACCAGGGAGAAAGCCTCGCATTACGGTGTGTAGTTACAGACAGAAGAACAGGAAGTGAGGATTTCTCAGAAGAAATAAGGACATTTAAAAGCAAAATCGAAGGATGAGGTAAGTGAAGGAGGACTGCACTAAGGTAAAGGAAGACATTTAGGGATTTTTTTTGTTTACCTTTACAACCCATTTAAGGTAGCGCAGTGCTGAATAGCATAAGATGCCCTAGTTATGAATGGAGTAAAACCTTCCGGAGGTCAAGTAGATACACCACACCCAAATGACCAAACCAACATTGCACTGGTCACTGCCATTGCACTGGACACTGATTCTCTGCGGAAGGAGATGTTGGCACTGGTGCTTGGTAGGGAGGCTGTCAATGGTGTTCAGTGGCTTTACTTTTTTATACAACTCCCGGCACTGGGTTTACAAATGAGTTATAAACTACAGTAATTGTCCTCATTTAAAAAAATTTTTTTTTTAAAAATGCTTTCAATTAAATTTTTTCAGTAATTAAAAAACATCAATAATGTTAATTACTAGGTCAAAAGTTTGTTATTAAAGCAGAGCTATACTCACCTTCTCTTCAGAGTTGTGATGTCCCAGAGCTCCCCGATTGTTCACTGTCATCTTCAGTCCGGTGGCTTCCGGGTATCAATCCCCAGCTGTTTTGATTGGCCGGGCCGAGATGGTACCACTGCCATGCATGCACTGAAGTTCAGTCATCTCGGCATTGCAAAGATTCAACACTGTGCACACGTGTGCATGCCAGGTAAATAACTTTCATTCAGATGAGACATGTAATTCTGTTATGCAATAAAATGGAAGTCCAGGATCGATTTAACTAAGCTCAAACCTGTTCTGATCCTCGTCCAAACTCTTTTTGTTTTACTATCCTGTGAAAGTAAACTGCTTTTCTCTTATCGTCCATGGACGGACACAGCCTTCTCAAGTCTTGACAAGTGGGTTATGTTCCTGTTTACAGGTGAGGACTAGGGAGAAACATGTTAGATATTCAAATACATGTTACTTTAAAGCGGTTGTAAACCCTCCGGTACTATCATAACAATTTATATGGTTTTAAAGACCATGTGGTTATACATTGATTTAGCGCTATTGTTTTATCTACATTATTTGACTTACTGTGTAATTGGTGATCGTGTAAAGATATATTATTGTGGTAAGTCCGCGCATTCTTACGTGTGGTCTTCCGCCCACAGTTTCTTATTGCCTGTGTAATCCCGTGCGTGCGCAGCAAGGTCACTATGTTCAACCATCATGCTCTTGGCTGTGGACGAACCATCGCGGGATGTCGGGGCTGACGTCTACACGAGGAAATGACGCAGCCCTGACATAAAGAAAGAATTCATCCGGCAGACGCTCTGCTTGCCGGAGTGAACGGGGATCCGGCGCATGCGCGGAACACGTCCGCACTACTTATTGCAGTGATAACTTCCGAATGACACAGGTAAAAAAAAAAAGGTTAAGAGCAAACGATGTACAATAATGCCATGCATTAATAAATGTAAAGTCACATTTTCGAGTATACAACCACTTTAACAGAGTTGAACAGCCCCGCCGAGGGGGCAGTCCCTCCGGACATAACCCACCTCCCTGCAGCATGCAGCCTCAGTTTCTTTCTGCCTAGCAAAGGAAAAGAACGTATGGCTCCCTTTGTGCCCAGCCCCCTGAGGAAAAATGTAATTTAATTAAATTTTATTTTTTCTTGAAAGAATCTTCTATCAACTGTCGGCTGAGAGACAGGCTGGATATGTAGATCTGACAAACAATACCTATAATGACACCCCAGTGTATAATGTGTCAATATGTGTAAATAAAGCAGCGCATGTAAACAAATAAATAATTAATCACATAAACAATTTAACTGAATAAACAGATGAAGTGATTACCACCTTATATGTGAAAAAATATATATATAACAGTGCAAAAACGATCATAGAACTGCACAAAGACAATGAAAAAAGTCTATGGGTCCATGAATATGAAGAATCCAAATGAAACTGTGATTAGTGCGTGATCATATCACAAAACAAATCTTCTATTATTCTTCCACCACACCCAAGTGTTGAAAGTGAATCCACCACCCTTGTAGACTGCGCACTCACCGCAACACTTTGCCTCACACTCTCGTGTTTTGGCAAAAGCGTTTTAGGTAGGATCCCAAGGATCAAACAGGTAGGTATCCGTTTCCAGGCAATGCAATCCAGGGCGGTTTTAACATAAATAAAGGAAAAGAAGTGCACAAAATAGTGTGATATTGTAAACCAACTTTAATAACACTTCTAAAGCAAATCTTCCAAAATACCACTCACAAACAAACTTGAAAATCAGGCAGTGAATAAATCCAAACAAAAGCCAAGGTGATGGACAGAAGAATTTCTCCAGATATGACAGTGGTCACGGCGGACCACAGAGCAGCCAAAAAACACGTACTTCCATGATTAAGTCTATACGACGAAACATGTCGGAAATTGTCAATTAAGTCACTTCTACAAGTCTACCCTGAATTGGTTTATTTATGGGACGTTTTTAGCCAGGACAGGCACCTGATCTGTAACATCTGACTCCATTCACCAAAGGGTTGTGAGTACGTGTTTTTGGGCTGCTCTGTGGTCCGCCGTTACCACTGTCATATCTGGAGAAATTCTTCGCCCTTCCCTCCCCTTCTCAAAAAGAGAGAAAAAATAACCCCCCCCCCCTCCTCCCCAAAAACCTACTCAAGCGATGGAGGTACTATCTTCTTATTACTGTAACTCACACACATAGACACACCCCCCCCCTCCCCAGAGGGACTCCTCACTCCATACTTTCCTTGGCTAGCATTCTCTTCCCCTCTTCAGAGTGCATAAATAAATTCCATCCTGTCCATGTTTCAACATACTGTTCTCTATTATTTCGGGCTGAAAGAACCAGATCTTCTATAGCTCCTATCTCTCGAACTCTGTTAAGCCATCTCGTGATGGAGGTTGTTCTAGTGTCTCTCCACTGTAAGGTTATTCCACTTTTAGCAGCATTGATCAAGTGACACAGCACCGATTTTTTGTATGTCAGCACTGGGATCTGTGAGCAGTGGAGCAAGAAAAAAGCAGGATTGTCTGGTATAGGAAACTCTATACATTTTTGGGAAATTCTCTGGACTTCCAGCCAGTATTGTCTTACTTTTTTACAAGACCAGAATATGTGCAACAAAGTTCCTCGCTCCAGTCCACATCTTCAACAGCTCTCTGAGTTTTCTGTAGAAAATGTATGCAACTTTACTGGGGTGTAGTACCATTGGGTTAGAAGTTTGTAATTGGATCCCTGGGTTCGCGTACAAACCGAGGAATTCAATGCCAAGTGGATGATATGTTTACGCTAGGTTGGCGTAAAAATCCTCCCCAAGTCTCTTACCCACTTACCAATTCAGTTGCTGGCTTTAACGGCATGGCTATTGAAAGCCAGGTTCTAAGGGACCGAGGTCTTTCCGACTCGGTCATCTCAACCATGTTAAGGGCACGGAAGTCTTCTTCTAGGAAGATCTACCATCGCACCTGGAAGGCCTACATCTCTATGTGAAGAGATGAGTTGGCGTCCACGGACGTATTCGGTGTCCAGGATCCTACTGTTTTTACAGCGTGGAGTGGATCAGAAACTTGCCTTAAGCACCATTAAGGGACAAACTTCAGTCTTGGCTGTGTTCTTTCAGCGGCCTTTGGCGGCCCATTCTCTTAAACCACCTCTTCCCCCTTGGGATTTGAATCTGGTGCTCTCGGTTCTTCAGAAACCTCCCTTTGTGTCAAGAGAGATTCCTCTCTTGACACTATCTCAGAAGGTGGCCTTTTTGGTGGCCATTACTTCTGTCAGACGGGTTTCTGAGTTGGCGGCCTTGTTCTGCAAGTTGCCATACTTGGTCCTCCATAAGGATTAGGTGGTGTTGCGTCTGCAACCTTCCTTTCTTCCGAAGGTGGTTTCGTCATTTCACCTTCATTAGGACATTGTACTTCCATCCTTGTGTCCTCAGCCGGCACATCCTAGGGCACATCCTAGGGAGGTTGCGCTTCAGTCCTTAGGTACACCCGCAGAGCGCGTACCATGTTTACCAGCTACGGCTCAGTTTTGAGGTTTGAGTCACTTTTTGTGTTGGTATCCGGTCCACAAAAGGGCCTGGCGGTCTCGTCGGCTACAATTTCTCGGTGGATCAGGCAGAGCGTCATACAGGCCTATGCTCTTAAGGGGCGGGCGCCCCCCTTTCCGGTCACAGCACATTCGACCAGAGCCATTGGTGCTTCCTAGGCTTTCCGACATCAAGCTTCTGTCTTACAGGTGTGCAAGGCGGCGACTTGTTCGTCCGTTCACACTTTTTTTCCAAATTTTACAAGGTTGATGTGAGTGCATCTTTAGATGCTTCCTTCGGCCGCAAGGTTTTCAGGCGGTTGTTTAAAGTTGCACCTCCTCCGTTGAGGAGCTTTGCTTGTTTGGGGTGAAGTTGTGTGCTTTTTTACTGATACTGTTCCCACTCCTCGTTTTTTGACACTGCTTGGGGACGTCCCACTTGTCAAGATTTGAGAAGGCTGTGTCTGTCCATGAACGATAAGAGAAAATAGTATTTTTTGTACTCACCGTAAAATCCTTTTCTCTGTCGTCCATGGACGGACACAGCCCCCACCAGGGATGGACTGGCCAAAGGGACTACAGGGAGTTTCCCAGTGGGCCGATGGCTCAGTGGGCCTTTTTTTTAAAACGGAGACTCTCTTAGACCCCCCTGTCTCTTAGTCCCCCCCTCTGTCTCTCAGTCCCCCCCCTCTGTCTCAATGTCCACCCCTCTTTTAGTCCCCTCCTCTCTCTCAGCCCCCTCTATCTCTCAGACCCCCCTCTGTCTCTCGGCTCCCCCCCCTCTGTCTCTCAGCTCCCTCTTCTGTCTCATTCACTCCCTGACTCTTAGGCTGCTTTCACACTGGGGCGGGCATTGACTGTAAAACACTGATAGTTTTAGCAGCACTTTAATGTCGTTTTAGCTGCACTACTCGTCGCTTTTAACCCCCACTAGCAGCTGAATTCAAGGTTAAATGCGCCCATGTAGCGCTGCTGCCGAAGTGCTTTGCAGGCGCTTCAGCTGCGGTGGCCATTAATTTCAATGGGCAGGAGCCGTTTGTACACCGCTCCTCCACCGCCCCAAAGATGCTGCTTGGAGGACTTTTTTTTAACGCCCAGGCAGCGCCCCAATGTGAAAGCACTCGGGCTTTCACACTGGGACTGCAGCGGAGGCATTTTTCAGTCGCTTTACAGGCGCTATTTTTAGCCCAAAAGTGCCTAAAAACCGCTTCAGTGTCAACGGGGTCCTACACTCACCCCCTCTCTTTTACACTCACTCTCTTTTTCTTACACTCACTTCCCCCAACCCTCCCTCTCTCTCGCTCTCATTCCCCTCTCTCACCCTCTCATGATATACAATAATGGATGTAGGGGCCTTTTGGTGGGCGTGATTTTTCAGGGGGTGGGGGGCAGCATTTTATTGAATTAAAGTGGGCCGGTCTGGATGAAGTCCAGGGCCAAATTTTTGTCCCAGTCCAGCCCTGGCCCCCACCCCTCTTTTTTAGGTTTGTACTGCTTGTTACGAACTGAGGCTGCATGCTGCAGAGAGGTGGGTTATGTCCGGAGGGACCACCCCCTGGGCGGGACTGTTCAACTTTGTTAAAGTAACATGTATTTGAATATCTAACATGTTTCTACCCAGTCCTCTCCTGTAAACAGGAACATAACCCACTTGTCAAGACTTGAGAAGGCTGTGTCCGTCCATGGACGACAGAGAAAAGGATTTTACAGTAAGTACAAAAAATCCTATTTTTCTTACCTATTTTGAAGGTGCTCTGGTCTGGCCACATGATCAGCTCCCAGTGACCGGATTTAACATAGAAGAGGGATAGCTTACAAAGGGTGCCCCATAGTAAGCCTATGGGTGGCTGTGCATTGCAGCCGTTGTCAGCAATCTCTCGTCGCTTCTAAATCCAGCCGCTGGAAAGATCATGTGACCGAACTGGAGTACCTTCAGTATAGATACGTATAAGCATTTTCCTTTTACAGGGTAGTTAGAATAGGAAAGAGGGTGGGAACAGTTTTGGGGTTAGGTAGATCGATCCTAGACTTCCACTTTAAAAATCCTGTGTGTTTGAAAAAAATTAATTCGTCCCAAATTCCACTTTAACATCTTCCTGTCTGGCCTACAGTAAAATTACAGGAGAACAGGAGCACTGTTGTTCTGGGAGGACGTCATATGATGGTCAACCAGTATGAAAGTGTAATGTGATTACTGTGACCAATCACAGCAGGTCACATGACATTTGTAAGCAATAGATGGCTCTTCCTTTCATGCCATCCATTATATTCAATTGTGTTGCTAGCTGTAATTGGTCACAGGGATACATGGTACACACAAGCCAATCACAGCCCATCTGTACTATGACGGACCCTGTACTCAAGAGGAGTATTCTCTATCGTATAAGCTTCACTTGCTTGATAACACAACAATACCAGATCTCGCAGCCCACCCAGTCATTTGTCAAGACTCAACGTAGGGTGGTGAAAGACATAAGACTGTTTATTGAAACACAGGTACAAACAGATATTCATTCTGGGACAATCCCCCTTCTTTGCATAATGACACAGGATGGGGTAAACTGTACATCCAGTAACATGAGACATAGGTACATTAAAACTTTTCAACAAATAATTTAGTCAGTAACTAGAAGGAAGGCAGTTGGAGAAATCCCCCCCACCAAGCCGAGTGTGGTAGCAATGGTGGCCGATAATAGTTTCATAAGCCCGGCTGGGAGAAGTGGGACTGCCTGGTAACTTAGAAACAGAGGACGACAGTCACACTTTAACCACTTGCCCAATTGGTGGGTTTTTTGAAGTTGTAATTTTTTCCCTACATTTTTTGCAAAATTACGATTTTTTTTCCACAAATGTGTCATATTACCAGGTTATTTCTCACACAGAGCATATGCATACAACAAATTACACCTCAAAACACATTCTACTCCTTTTTCTGAGTATGGCGATACCACATGTGTGAGACTTTTATACAGAATGGCCACATACAGAGGCCCATCATGAAGGGAGCACCATCAGGCGTTCTAGGGACATAAAATACACATTTAATTTCTTGAATACCTCTTGCACTTTTGAAGGCCCTGGAGCACCAGGACAAAATGCCCAAAAACAGACCCCAATGTATATTCTATGAGGCATAATGAGTCTTTTGAACATATATTTTTTTTCCAAAAGTTTTTGGAAAATGTGGAAAGAAAATAAAAACGCGTTTTTTATTTTAAGGGACAAAGTTGTCCATTTAGACAATATTTCTCCTACTCCTCCTGAGTATGGCGATACCACATGTATGAGACTTTTCCACAGCCTTGCCACATACAGAGGCCCAACATGCAGGGAGCACCTTTAGGTATTCTAGGGGCATAGATTTAAAATCTAATTTGACTATCTATTACACTTTTGTGAGGCACTGTAGTGGCACTGATGGGCACTGTAGTGGCATGGATGTGGCATAGATGAGAACTGATGAGCATTAATGAGGCATAAATGAGCCATGAATGGGGATGGATGAGCCATGGATGGGGATGGCTGAGCCATGTATGTGGATGAATGAGATGTGGATGGGGATGATTGAGCTGTGTATGGGGATGGATGAGCTGTGGATAGGGATGGATGAGCATGAATCAGCCATGAAATGGAATGGGTGAGCCATGGATGGGGATGGATGAGCCGTGGATGGGGATGATTGTGGATGGCTGAGTATGGATGGGGATGACTGAGGATGGATGAGTATGGATGGGGATGACTGAGCATGAATCAGGATGGCTGGGGATGACTGAGCATGAATCAGGATGGCTAAGTATTGCTGTGGATGACTGAGCACAAATAAGTATGGCTGACTATAGATGGGGATGACTGAGCATGAATGAGGATGGCTTAGTATGGCTGGGGATGACAGAGCATGAATCAGGATGTCTAAGTATGAATAGGGATGACTGAGCATGGCTAAGGGTGGCTGGGGATGGCTGAGCATGAATAAGTATGGCTGAGTATGGATGGGGCTGGCTGAGCACGAATGAGGATAGCTGAGTATGGATGGGGATGACTGAGGATGGCTGAATATGGCTGGGGATGACTGAGCATGAAAGAGTATGGCTGGGGATGGATGGGATGGCTCAGCAGGAATAGGTATGGCTGAGTATGGATGGGGATGGCTGAGTATGGATGGAGATGACTGAGCATAAATGAGTATGGCTGGGGATGACTGAGCATGAATTAGTATGGCTGGGGATGACTGAGCATGAATGAGCATGGCTGGGGATAACTGAGCATGAATGAGCATGGCTGGGGATGACTGAGCATAAATGAGTATGGCTAAGTATGGATGGGGATGACTGAGCATGAATGAGTATGTCTGCGGATGGATGGGATGGTTGAGCATAAATGAGTATGGATGGGATGGATGAATGAGTCCAGGAATTGCATAGAGCAGCGCTATGGGCACTATAGATCCAGCCCCCAACGATCTCTCTGCCTCTCCTCTCAAACTGTATCGATGGGTACGGAGTGGGGAAGAGCTAAATCGGCATGTGCCGGCTTGTTTACAAGTGATCGCTCCATCATTTGACGGAGCGATCTTGTGGTAAAGGGCCGCTGACTTACCGTGATGCGGACCTGGCGGTCACGGATATTCCTGGGGAGTGCGTGGGAGCAAGATTCTGGGAGGACGTCATAGTATGCCCTCCCAGAATTATGGAGCCATGCTGTAGCCGTCATTCGGCTATGGCGCAGTTGTTAAGTAGGTAAATACCACTAAAAGAAAGCTATACTTGTGTGAAAAAAATTATAAAAATTTCTTATGGGTACAATGTTCCATGACCGTGCAAGTGTAAGAGAGCTGAAAATTGGCCTGGGCAGGAAGGGGGTAAAAGTTTCCGCTATTGAAGTTAATGTTAATGTGGTTAATGTATTGATTTTGATTATTGCCAGTGTTATCGAAGATTTGGACACTGCTCAATGCTCCCAGAGATAAAAGTTCAAAGAATCCTCACTCTCCCAATGCATGAGAGGTAAGATATATTGGAAGAAAGTGCTGAGTTTTTATAACTGGATGCTCAAAAACAACATAGAACTAAAAAAAAAATGTCTTGGTAATCAGCTTAACAACTCTGTAAAATACAATTGTCAGGTTACATTTTCCTACTATCAGTTGTTTCCAATACATTCTATAAAGAGACTAAAGCCTAGTTTTAGAGGGCATGTTTACTGTGCCAGCATGAAAAAGTATGATCAATTTCATCATCTTCACTACCATAGATGTCACAGATGATCAAACTCTATACAAGCCCTGCATATCACTAACAGCTTCCCAGTGTTGTAATAAACGCCGTTACGTAACGATTGGCCTCCAAGGGGTAACTAGTAATCTACCTGATTACTTTTACCCTCTCGGCAACGCCGTTCCCATTACATGGGAGGCATTACCGAGATTACATTGAGCGCGCGGGTGGGGGCAGTCCGGGGTCATGTCTGTTCTGTCAGGGCCGGCGGGATGGAGCTGGCCAGTGGCCTGTGACTGTGATTGGGTGGGTCACATCACATGATGCACTGCACATTATCTTCTTCACTTGATTCGCCGCCGGCGGGTCATGTGAGTGTCGGTCGTCGCGTGGGTGGGTGGCGCTGGCGCGGTGCATGCACGCGCCTGGAGTCTCCCGCCCGCGGCCACCTGCAGACGTGACTTGTGTCGTGATGATGGACGGTGTCACTGTGTCGAGACTGGGAGTCTGGCGCTCAACTCCTCAGAGTCGAGTCCTCTCACCTGCTGAGTCACTCCAGTCCTCAGCCGCCGACATCTCCCCCGTCCCCCGCGGAGGCTCCGCTCCACCACCACCGGTCCAGACTCCGGGACCGAGGCCAGCAGACAGCACCAACACCGACTGTGGCCCCTTCGCAAGCCAACAGACAGCACCGACCGACTGTGGCCCCTGCCGATTGGAACTGGGGGGGGGGAGCGGCCTAGTCTAAGGCCTTAGGCCTGGTGTGGTGGTGGTGATTCTGAATGAACTTTGTGCTACTGGCTGAGCTGACCGACTGCTGTGCTGATATTGCTTTACAATTCCAAGCAATATTAGCAGCAGTCACTGTCAGCTCAGCCAGTAGCACAAAGTTCATATTTCGCCACACCAGGCCTAAGGCCTCAGGCAAAGTAATATTTTTGAGGGGATAATTCACCAATATTAGACTGTATCTTTCATGAATTATAGGGTTCCTTTATGGACTGTAGTGTTCTGTTCAGATACAATAAGCTCAAGCTTTTAGTCCATACCTCCAGGATTTGGAGGCATGGACATATTGGGATTAAGAAAAAAAATCTCAGTTACTTTGCCGAGTAACTAGTTACTTTGCCAATAAAGTAACTGAGTCACTAACTCAATTACTTTTTCGGACAAGTAACTTGTAACTGTAACTAATTACTTTTTTAAAGGAAGATGAGCAACACTGCAGCTTCCATACACCAGATGCACAAGTATTTACAGGACACCAGGCAACAGGTACATAGAAGCTGCCACTGTTGACTTGAAAAGTGTTAACGACCTTACTACCCTACCACATCACAGCCAGACCTGTATACCAGTGACTTTACTAAGTACTAAAGCAAGAATGAGGCCTGTACTTTAAGGTAATGGCAGCTCCGATTATTTCTTTCCTTAGAGGTGCCAGCACACAGACATTTACTGCAGTACCTGGGGTCACATGAACTGTGGTCTCAGCATGTCAGGGTGTGAGATAAGTACAACAGCGAGGTCACAAGTGGACACAAATGTCAATACTGCTGCATGTACCCTGACCATTACATACAGCTTTGAGATGTGCTCAGCTCTGATAATAGTGTTTAAGTATACTGATTTGTTGTCTCTCTGAAGGTCCCATCTGTACCCTTGCTGAGGAGTATTGAGCACTCAGGTGGTTGTCATGCAGGAAAACCAGAATAATGATTAGCCCATATGACTGGTTTTCTGTTGCATCTGATTTCTTTCTGAGTTCAATTTGAAAAATGTCAGTATAACCGCTGATATAGCCACCTTAATTTTCCTTAAAGTGGAACTTTAGGGCAAAATTAAAAATGGATAAACAGGCAGAAATTTGAATGCAGAAGAGACATGCTTTGTCTTTTCTGCATTAAAGTTACTTACCTGCCCGTCTGCCGTTGTACAGTAAGCCATGCAATGAAGGAAAAATACCAACATCCTTTTCCTACCACAGTATGTACATCCTTAGCCGTTGTTGAGTTTTACACACACTCTCGGCTGCTATAGCATCCCTGAGTGCATGTAGGTGAATTGTGGGTGTGGCTAAATTACCATGTCATATTTTAATTCATTGCAGTTTTGTAATAATTGAGGAAATAAAGGGGCAGAAATTATTACATGACTTGCCTTATTCATTAAACTGTGCAAAGAACAAAGCCCTGATTGCAAAGTGTAGTAAACTACAGTTGTCAATCAGAGTTAATGTTACTAAAATTACAGTGGTATAAAATGTAATCTGATTAGCTATGACTTCTACATTTTGCGTTTTCACCCTGTGCATTGTTATAAAGAATGGGCTCACAAAATTGACATGAAATGTTAGGAATTTTGCTTAAAAGGGAGCTTACAGTCAGCTCCTGCACAAAGCCGTATATTAGGCGTAGGGAGTAAAACATGCTTGTTGTTATGTTTGTCCTGGGAACCACAGCTGCAGCTTGTTTTTGCCCATTGACATACAAATTAAACAATGCTGTATGCATTATCTCCTGCAAATGTTTTGAAAAATAAGCCCTTCACAAAAACAAGCATTTTTTCCATTGTTTGGCCATGCACCTAATATACAGCCCTGTGCAAGAACCCTTATGGAAAAGGGATGGCCAAAACGGTAGATGTTGTAAAAGTACTTGTATTGTAAATATTATAGTGTAGCAGTTGTGTGAATTAGGGATGCTGCAGCAGGTTGCACATTTGTAGATATGACAGCTGTATGAGGTTGTTCCTGCAGCTACTGCAAGCAATATATTTATTTTCTGCACAGCTGTGATCTTTTCCACACTCTGGTAATGCAGCTGTTGCATTTCTCCGTTTGTTTCAATCCAGCACCACAGACTGTTTAATGTTGTGTTTATAGAGCATCTTCACCTTGAAGCATTTAATAATACATATAAAAACCTGCTTTTTAGAGCCACTTATTGGCTAGAACTGAAACAGCCTGGCACCGAGCATCACCCACCTCATTATTTATTTCATGTTTGTTTTTAATTGCTTTTCCTAATTGCCTGATCTGACAGTCCCCCCTTCGGAGGCAGCAGGCATAGAGCTAGGCTCCTCTGGCAAATTCTCATCAAATATTGATTTCTTGTTGGATGCTTTATACCTCTGCTCTCCTCCCATTAAGAGGAAATGGGGAGATGTTTTCAAGTCCCTGGGCTGGTAGGGAAGGAGGTGGGAGGATGAAGGTGTCATGTATATATTTCCATATAAAGCAGAGGGGCAAGGCTGTAAAATGGCATAATCAGTATTTATCTATAATATTCCCTGTTAAATATTTTACATAGTGATAGCTTCTGTATGTAAAACATATTAAAAACATAGTTGCTACATAAAATATTTATTACTTTATGAGTGATGTGTTCTATACACACTGCATCCTATTTCGGTTTGGGAGCTGCACCAATATGTCTTTAAATGTTTTGACAGCCACCGTTCTTTTTTTTTTTGTTATGGATAGAGTGGTAAGGGTTTAGAATCCTGTCCAATTATTATTATTGTCTGTGTCCCTGTCAGGGAGATTACTGTCTCTATTTGTCCTGGTGACCACTGTCACTAGAGCTGAAAGTAACAAAAAATCACACAATTTGAATTGTTGGGGGGATTTCCTCTTACTTGTTGTTGTTACTACAGAACAGGAAGCTAAGGCAAATCTTCTGAATAAGACATAGCTGGCAAAAAATAAAATAAAAAATGTTTTTAACTACATGCCATCCACCCACAGTAGTTTTACTGCGAGCAAGCAGCACAGTACGTACCGGTACCTCACCACCTGTTTCTGGGTTTTGCTGTGGTGCTAGAAATGCATAACTATACTCATATGCAGCACAGTACCAGCACTAGCACTTTACTACTTTTTTGTGGTCTGGCAAGCACCATCAGCCTAGTACATACTTGCCTTTTAGACACCAGCACTGCAGAATCTCATGGTGAAATCGCCAGAAGTGCGGTACAAGCTGGTGAGGTGGCTAGCACTAGTAGTGTAATGCAAACGCAGCTACCAAGAATTCAAGCACAGGCCCATAGTAGCCTTCTGGAGGTACTTGCATGCCCTGAAATAAATGATGGTGACTGCGCTGTGTGAGGAAGTGGAAAGAGCAGATGCACAGGGAAGTGAATAGCAAAAACCCACCACTGAGTAATCGCTAAAACCAGTGAGGGTGGGAGGTCTGTGGGTCAGTAATGGTGAACAGCAATAAGCATAAATTAAATATTAACATATACTATAATTAAATCAAATAGTGAACATCACAAACATGAAACGCATGTAAATCCAAACAGCTTAGTTGATGTGAATGGTGCCAGAAAGTTTAAATTAAACACAATCCAGGTGGAGTCCCAGAAGTCCCAGAAGAGGGAAGATGTGGGACCGTAATAAGGTAAAAAAGTCAAATAACACAAATAAAGTCTTAAAACCCACCACTGAGTAATCGCTAAAACCAGTGTTGGTGGGAGGTCTGTGGGTCAGTAATGGTGAACAGCAATAAGCATAAATTAGATATTAACCACTTAAGCCCCGGACCAATATGCTGGCTAAAGACCCAAGGGGTTTTTACTGTTCGGGACGGCGTCGCTTTAACAGACAATTGCGCGGTCGTGCGACGTGGCTCCCAAACAAAATTGGCGTCCTTTTTTCCCCACAAATAGAGCTTTCTTTTGGTGGTATTTGATCACCTCTGCGGTTCTTATTTTTTGCGCTATAAACAAAAATAGAGCGACAATTTTGAAAAAAATGCAATATTTTTTACTTTTTGCTGTAATAAATATCCCCCAAAAACATATATAATTTTTTTTTTCCTCAGTTTAGGCCGATACGTATTCTTCTACCTATTTTTGGTAAAAAAAATCGCAATAATCGTTTATCGGTTGGTTTGCGCAAAATATATAGCCTTTACAAAATGGGGGATAGTTTTTTTGCATTTTTATTTTTTTTATTTTTTTTACTAGTAATGGCGGCGATCAGTGATTTTTTTCGTGACTGCGACATTATGGCGGACACTTCGGACAATTTTGACACATTTTTGGGACCATTGTCATTTTCACAGCAAAAAATGCATTTAAATTGCATTGTTTATTGTGAAAATGACAGTTGCAGTTTGGGAGTTAAACACAGGGGGTGCTGTAACATTTAGGGATCACTGTGTATGTGTTTACTAGTGTAGGGGAGTGTGGCTGTAGGACTGACATCATCGATCGAGTCTCCCTAATAAAAGGGATCACTCGATCGATGCGCCGCCACAGTGAAGCACGGGGAAGCCGTGTTTACACACGGCTCTCCCCGTTCTTCAGCTCCGTGGAGCGATCGCGACGGAGCGGCTATAAACAAATAGCCGCGCCGTCGTCCCGGATCGCTCCCCGAGCGGACCCGACCTCCGCATGTACCGGGGGGGGGGTCCCGATCGGACCCCCCACCCACATCTAGGCAGGCACGTACAGGTACGTTGATGTGCCTGTCCGTGCCATTCTGCCGACGTAAATGTACATGAGGAGGTCGGGAAGTGGTTAACATACACTATAATTAAATTAAATAGTGAACATCACAAACATGAGAAGCATGTAAATCCAAACAGCTTAATTGATGTGAATGGTGCCAGAAAGTTCAAATATAACACACTCCAGGTGAAGTCCCAGAAGAGGGAAGATGTGGGACCGTAATAAGGTAAAAAAGGCAAATGACACAAATAAAGTCTTAAAACCCACCACTGAGTAATCGCTAAAACCATGCTTCTCATGTTTGTGATGTTCACTATTTAATTTAATTATAGTGTATGTTAATATCTAATTTATGCTTATTGCTGTTCACCGTTACTGACCCACAGACCTCCCACCAACACTGGTTTTAGCGATTACTCAGTGGTGGGTTTTAAGACTTTATTTGTGTTATTTTACTTTTTTACCTTATTACGGTCCCACATCTTCCCTCTTCTGGGACTTCTGGGACTCCACCTGGATTGTGTTTAATTTGAACTTTCTGGCACCATTCACATCAACTAAGCTGTTTGGATTTACATGCTTTTCATGTTTGTGATGTTCACTATTTGATTTAATTATAGTATATGTTAATATTTAATTTATGCTTATTGCTGTTCACCATTACTGACCCACAGACCTCCCACCCTCACTGGTTTTAGCGATTACTCAGTGGTGGGTTTTTGCTATTCACTTCCCTGTGCATCTGCTCTTTCTCACACAGCGCAGTCATCATCATTTATTTCATTCACATATTTCTGGCCAGGACCGGTTCCAGGTAACTGCAGCAGTGCCCCCCCCCCCCCCATAGTATTTAGCACCGATAGCGCGAGAGCCCTTCCAATTTATTACTTGCATGCCCTAATTGGCTGCCCAAGATTCAGCAGAACCCATTATCTCACCATTCACAGCCCAGCCTGGGATTCAGGTGGAAACAACGAACGTATCAATGCCCCTTGTTTTTTTTTTCAGCTGTTTTTCACCAAAAACCTCTACAATTTGATAGTGGACCAAACTAATATTTATGCCCTAATACAATACTGCCAACCCAAATTCTTACCTTGCCAGACCATTTAAGTGGAATCCTGTGACGGTTTTCAAATTTAAAACTTGTTAACCCTTACCATGGGCATGACAAAAAAGAATGAATTGTGATTATATTGATCTACAGACCCGATTCATCATATGCCTATGGGACTTGGTGTCACCCTTGTTCCTAAAGGGGTGCCATTTGCACGTGGACAACTTTTACGATAGAATGCTACTTTTTTGTCATTTGTTCATTAAAGAAATTGGCAGAGAGGAGCAGCAGTCACGGATCAGTTAGTGAGGTGTATTAGTCTAGCAGCAGAATTCATAATAGACTGAAGGGGGATAGCCTTCTTAAGGGTAGGCCATTAAGGAGAGAGTTGCAGTAGTCAAAGCGGGAAATAATCAAAGAGTTAATAAGTTGCTTTGTGGTGTTATTAGTCAGGAAGGGTTGAATTATGGAGATGTTGCGGAGGTTAAGGCGGCAGGATTTATCCAAGGATTACACACAGGACCTTGGCATGTGTGGAGGGACCAATGGTTGTGTTGTTTATATTAATGGTGAAGTCACAGGGGGGGACCATGAAGGAGGAAATATAATGCTCAGTTTTAGAAAGATTGAGTTTGAGGAAGTGGTGTGTAATCCATACCGATATGTCATTCAGTAAATTTGAGATCCGTGAGGAGATCGAGGGGGTGAGTTGAGGAGTGGAGAGATAGATCTGGGTGTCGTTGGTATTGGAAGCCATGGGAGGTTATCAACTGGCTGAGGGAAGAGGTATAGAGTGAGAATAGAAGAGGACCAAGGACGAAGCCTTGGGGTACCCCAACAGAAGGAGGACGAGGAGCTGAGGAGATGGAGTTGTAAGTGACACTGAAAGTGCTCTGAGATAGGTAGGAGGAGAACCAGGATAAAGCAGAATCACGGAGGCCAAGGGAGTGTAATTTGCTGAGGAGGAGCAGGTGGTCAACTGTGTCAAAGGCAGTAGAGAAGTCTAAAAGTATGAGTATGGAGTAATGGTCATTGGTGAGTTTTAGTAGGGCAGTTTCATTAGAATGTTGTGGGCGGAAGCCAGACTGTAGGGAGTCGAGAAGGTTGTTGTCCGTAAGGAGTAGGTAGATGGGTCTTAAGTTATTCAAACAGGTGGGGTCTAGTGAGGGTTTTTTAAGTACAAGACGTAATGCGCAATTTCCACCAGAAGACGGACGTTGGAGTGGATAGCTGCAGACCTGCTGAGGAGAGAACTGGAGCAGTGCCTGGGAAGCCTATACTACACGCTTCATACCCCTGGTGGGGAGCAACATCTGGTGAGTGGGGACCCCTGAGGGGAACACCGGGATCACCGCGAATGTATTGTGTATAGGAGCACTTCCTCAACTACAAGAAGCCCTACCCAAGCCCCATGGTCTGGATTCATTAGGAACCTGCATACAATAAATGTTCTAGAGACTAATGTATTCCTTCCTTTTTGCCATTGATTGATTCTCTATTTTTGTGCCACTGATTGATTCTCTATTTTTTGGAACTGTTTGAATTGTTTGGACTATTCACTGAAGTTCAGGCTGCGGCTTGTCCTTTATTTTCTTTTACCTGATTGGGTGTTTTTTTGGCATTTTGTTTTTATCACTTACAATATTGGATTTCTCATGACCTTGGAGACCTAGATTGGTGTCAGGGAAGGTCTGTGTGGGGTCCTATTCACACCATATATAGGTCGATACCTGGGGATTTACTGATCACAGTTTTTATTATTATTGTTTTTTGTTCACTGTTTACTATATGCATTATTATTAACAGTTATTGTTATTGCATTTAGCAATTGCACTGCATAATATTCTTTCACTTTATACTTCACCCACACTTAGGTGTAGGGGTGAGGACACAGGCAGCGCCATCACCCCCATTCTCACATTTATTATTTAGCACTTACCTCTTTTAGGGGTCGGATTTAGGGGGGGCAGCAGCCATTACTTAGAGCCTAAGCGCAGGTCTACACATATATATTTTCACATTACAAAACCTGCAAGCAGAAAACCAGGCTTTGCAAGAATTGGTTGCCCTTACCCCAAATTTACCTCGTCTCCCCCCTGAGCCGAAAGTAAATCCACCTCCCACTTTTTCTGGTGACCGGAAGACTTATAGAGAGTTCATTAATGCCTGTAAATTAATGTTTGAACTCCGTCCTCGCACTTTCCCCAATGACAGGATCAAGGGTGCTCACCCTTATATCCTATTTACAAGGTGAACCCCGTGTTTGGGCAAATACTTACCTAGAAAAAGAGGATCCTATCCTGAATTCCTGTAACCAATTCTTAGCAACAATATCCCTGCTGTATGACGACTTCAATAAGCAACTTACTGCTGAAAATGCGATTAGGAATCTCAAACAAGGTAGACGACCAGTTGAAGATTTCATTGCGGAATTTCAGAGGTGGGCTATTGAAACTGAGTGGAATGATGTCACACTGCGTAACCAATTTTGCCTTGGTCTTTCTGAACCTCTCAAGGATGAGTTGGCTCGATCATATCTCCCTCTTACTCTTAACGACATCCTACAACGTTCCATCACCATTGATCTTAGGTTAAGAGAGAGAGGAGCTGAACGTCAATAAACTGCAACTAGTTCTACCCCTTTGCCTAAAAAATTGAGTTTGGTTCCTGTTGATGATAAAATGGACATTGGATCCACATGTGGCCCACTTACCTCATCTGAAAGACTTTGCCGCTGCACATTGAATCTCTGCCCTTATTGTGCCTCACCTGAACATGCCATCTCTGCTTGTAAAAAAAAAGGACGAACATAAGCCTATTCATCTATGCAAATTGGTTCATTCCGTTTGTAAACATGCTCCTTATATCTTTTTACTTCTTATGTTACAGTGGGATCAAGTTAGAATTCCTGTCAATGCTATGTTGGATACAGGCGCATGTGGTAACTTCATCGATTCAGGCCTTGTCCCTTTACACAAGATTCCACATTTGAAGAAGTCGTTCCCGCTCTCCGTGAGTTTTATCGACGGTACAACTTCCGCATCTGGACCTATATTGTACCAAACCCAAACTTTTATTGACTATTTGTGGAGATAACCATAGTGAATTCTTGACCTATGATGTTATACCTTCTCCTTTATTCCCTGTTGTTTTGGGGTTACCTTGGCTAAAACAGCATATGCCTACCTTTCTCTGGGAACAATCAACTGTTCTTTTGCACTCACCGTATTGTAAAAAAAGTTGTTACCAAGTTGCTCCACTGCTTCATCTCACACCTCAAGGGATACCATTCCGTACCTTGAATTTTCTGATGTATTTTAGTGAGAAAAATGCAGAGACACTGCCTCCTCACAGGATATATGACTGTCCTATTGAGTTACTGCCAGGTACCCCTATACCCACCAGTAAGATTTATTCCCTTTCTCAACCAGAACTTCAGCATTTGAAGAAATATTTACAAGATAACTTAAAAAAGGGTTTCATTAAACCTTCTCCTGCCAGTGCTGGAATGTTTTTTGTTACAAATAAAGATGGTAGCCTCAGACCTATGATAGACTATGGGGCTTTGAACAAAGTCACGGTAAAAAATCGCTATCCTCTTCCACTTATTCCTGAACTGATCGAAAGTCTACAGGCTTCTAGCATATTTACTAAACTCGATCTCAGAGGAGCTTACAACCTGATTCGTATTAGATCAGGTGATGAATGGAAGACTGCTTTTCGCAAACGTTATGGACTCTTTGAATACACTGTTATGCCTTTCGGGTTGTGTAATGCTCCAGCAACTTTCAAAGCTTTGTGAATGATATTTTTAGAGACCTTCTCGATGTGTGTGTGTGTGTGTAGTCGTATATTTGGATGACATGACATTTACTCAGATGACCTGATGCAACATCGAAAACATGTCAGATGGGTACTCGCAAGACTTAGAGCCCATGCCTTATACGCCAAACTTGAGAAATGTATTTTTGAAAAAAACACTATTTCCTTCGTCAGCTTTATTTCTCCAAACGGTATACAGATCGATCAGTTTAAAGTAACTTGTATTACAAACTGGCCTACACCAATTTCTAGGAAAACTGTACAGAGTTTCCTCGGCTTCGCCAATTTCTATAGGAAGGTCTTAACATTTTTTTCCTTATTGGTGAAACCACTTACTCAACTTACCAGTTCATTGGTAAAGTTTACTTGGTCAAAGGATGCCCAAATTGCCTTTCAACAACTCAAACATCAATTTACCACAACTCCAATCTTGCAACTTCCCAATCCTAATTATTATTTTGTATTGGAAGTCGATGCGTCACATTGCGCTTTGGGTGCAATTCTTTCTCAGCAATCCACTCCTGATTCTCCACTTCATCCTGTTGCATTTCTCTCTAAAACTCTGAATACAGCTGAATGTAACTATTCCTATCGGAGAAAAAGAATTGCTCGCAATAAAATGCGCCTTGGAGAACTGGCGACACTTACTGGAAGGCTCATTACATCCCATAATGATTTATACTGATCATCGTAATCTACAATACCTCAAATCTAACAAAACCCTTTCTTCTAGACAGCTTTGATGGAGCCTTTTCTTTGATAGATTTGACTTTCTGATTATTTACAGGCCTGGCGCAAAACATGGAAAAGCAGATTCTCTTTCTAGACTTTCAGAACCTGTTGAAGAACCTTCTGCTCCAACCCTTCTTATTCCTCCTCATAAATTTATACTTGCTAATCTAAATCTAAAACGGTTGCTTAAACAAAGCTTACAGAAGCAAGAAACTATTATCCCTCAAGGGTTAACGCAAGATGAAGAAGGTTTCTTTTTTAAGCATACTCAAATTTTTGTTCCCCCCTTCTGTGGTTATCCATATTTTGAAAGCGTTTCATGATGGTCCCCTACCTGGTCATCCTGGAATACAGAAAACGACAGATTTAATCCAACGTTATTTCTGGTGGCCTAACACGATTAACACTATAAAAGATTATGGGGCAGATCCACGTACATCGGCTCATATATACACCGGCGTAGCGCATCTCATTTCCGTTACGCCAGCTCAACTTAGAGAGGCAAGTACCGTATCCTCATAGTATTTGCTCACAACGTTGCGCCGGCGCGACGTAAATTTCGAGGCGTAAGCCGCGTAATTGAAAGTGGGAAGGAAGTGGGCGTGTTCCATTGAAATGAGCCGTGACCCCATACAAATGAAGGGCCGGACTTCGAATGCGCATGACGCTGACTATGTTCAGCGCCTCTCTGCGCATGCTCAGAACTCGGCCCGGCGTAATCGGTGAAATATGAACTAGGCCCGGCGTAATTAGTGAGATATGTACTAGGCCCGGCGTAATTAGTGAGATACGCCCAGGGCATAAATACGCCCAAACATGCGCCCGTCCATTGCAAAAGTACATCCATTTGTTTTCCCCCCTTAGGCAAGGTGCTTTTGTTCCGTTGTTTGTTGGCGTTTGTAGGTTTTTGTCGGTGTGTTTTTTGGAGCGTGTTTTGGAGCCATGTCAGCGAGGAAGAGGAAGCTGAATTTATCCCTGGGGGAGAAGGCCATCATTGTCGGGGCCATGACCCTGTATGATCGATTTCTCCATGGGCCTGAGAGTGTCAACACCACCCAGGCCAGGAGGAGGGAGATCCTGCAACTGATTGCAGACTATGTTAATGCATCGGGGAGTGAGACCAGGACCCCCAATGAGATCTTGAAAAAGATTAATGATCTCAGGCACGTCGTCCGAGGTAAGCTGGCTAAGATGGCCACTCATGCCAGGGGCACTGGAGGGGGACCAGCAACTACTGTCAGGCTCACTGCTGAGGAGCGGGTGGTTGCCCAGTGCCTCCACAGGCATCAAGTGGAGGGAGTGCCTGGATTTGACTCCATTGAGGAGGTCTTGAGGACAGGTAAGTGTGTTTTTTTTTCTATCTGGTGTGTAGCATGTGTGGGGGGGAAGGGGATATGTGACAAGTGTGTGGATCCTCCAACCTGTCAATGTTTTGTGTCATCCACAGATGTGCAGGAGGGTGCTGGGCCATCTGGCCAGTCCGCACCATCCCCCGGACAAGAGTCTGATGCAGACCCCCAGGCAAGCCAGGAGTCCTCTGAGGAGGGGAGTGGCCACACCTCTCCTCATGAGGAGGTTGAGGAGGAGGAGGTGCTGAGTGGCAATGAAGTGAGGCTCCATTTGGAGTCTAGCCCTGATGCTGGCACCAGTCAGGCCTCCATCAGGGGTAGCCCCTCCCACTCCTCCCCCAACAGGGCTTCCCCCCCCAAGGGTCTCCCCTACTCCTAGGCCCCAAGCCTCATCAGGAGCCAGGAAGGCCACCAGGAAGACAAGGGGGTGGCCGACGTTCTGCCTGAAAATCTGCGGAGGGACCAGGCCCGTCAGACCCGCCATCTGGGTCAGGTTACCCAGACTATGGAGCGCATGGAAGACAGCATGTCCTCCATAAAGGAGTCTGTGCAGGACATGGCATGCAACTCCTTGGCTGTGATAACCTGCAGACCACCACAGCAGGCGTGGGTCAGGAGGTGTGCGCCCTGACCGAGGCTGTCCGGGCCAACACGGCAGCCATCCAGGCGGGGGTGAGGCTGCATGAGAACACCAATGTGGTCCTCACCCGCATCGTCCTGGCGTTGGAGGGCAGGCCGCCAGGTGGGCAGAGACCAGGGGATGCTCCTCCTTCTCCTGATTCCCCCCCCCCATGAGTCTCCCCTGATGAGCCAGGGCCGGTAGTGTGTAGTTTTTTTTTTTTTTTTACTCAGGTGATGAGTGTTTTATGTTTGTTTGTTATTTTACTCAGGTTATGAGTTGTTTTATTTTTTTGTAGCCCAGGCAGGCTACAGTGTGAATGATGTTTGAATGTGGGGGTGATATTCCTGCCGGAAAAGGGGTGTCACCCTCGTTTGTGGTGGAGAAGTGATCCCCAGGTCCGTGTGAATGGTGTATGAATGTACAGCAACATAATTGGAGCCTTGGCGTGGCGTTGCTGCTCACAAGTCCTGCATGGTGGACTTGGGCTAATCCAATTTGATAAGGATGTGGGGTGTGTGTGCTAGGGACCACAGTGGTGTGCATGCGTGCATTGTGCTTGTGCCATGATTAATGTGTGTGTTTAACGTGCAAAGATGCCTACTGTGAGGCATCTCCTGACTGCTGCTCCCTCAGAAGACGGGGTAGCCTCGGTTATGGGGGGATTGTCTGGTTCGGGGGTCAGGTCATCACGTATGTCAATTTCCAGGCCCTTTCTCACGGCAAAGTTGTGCAGCATGCGACATGCACCGATGATCTGGCACACAAAGTTTGGGGAATATAACAGGGTACCCCCAGACTTATCCAGGCATCGGAAATGGGACTTCAGGAGGCCAAAGGTGCGTTCCACCACTCCACGGGTACGTGCGTGTGCATCATTGTATCTTTGCTCTCCTGGGGTTTGGGGATTCCGGTATGGAGTCATGAGATGGGGTCCAAGTGCATATGCAGAGTCACCTGGAAGGGAAAAGACGGGAGGATGTTAGTCATGCATGTGCCCCTCGTGATGTCTGCATCATGGGGGCGGACAGTCATGCCTGACACCCATGTCACTCACCAACCAGCCAGCTGTCCCCATACACGTTCTGTTCAAATTCTCTTGGGATGGGGCTTTGACGGTATATGTAGCTGTTGTGGCTGGACCCTGGGTGTTTGGCACGGACGTGCCATATGAGGCATTGGGCATCGGCTATCACCTGTACGTTGATGGAATGCCAATGCTTCCGATTGTGGTATAGGTGCTCTGTGTCACGGGGGGGCCGTAGTGCCACATGTGTGCAATCAATGGCCCCCACGGTGCGTGGGAATTCTGCAATTCTGTAGAAATCACGCATTGCCTTCACCCGCAGGTCCTCCTGGGTGGGTCTGATAATTTGGTTGGCCATGCGTCTGAGGATTGCGGGGACAACTTGGTGCACACATCTGCTAATGGAGGATTGTGCCATCCCAGCCACGACTCCACTTGTACGCTGGAACGAGCCACTGGCAAGGAAATGTTGCCAGTACCTTGACCAGTGGCTCCACTGCATGTGAGCGTTTTGTCTGGCTGGTGATGTCATCTTTCAGGGTTGTGGTTAATTCCAGGATGGCAGTAGGGGTGAATCTGAAGATGCGATACACCTCCGAATCACCCATGCCAAAGACATTTATGCGCGGTCGGTATATCCTCTCCCGTGCCCTCCTCCTCCTCTGTGCCCTCCTCCTTCTACGCACATCTAAACCAGTAGTATAGCTATGACCATGGATGCCCCTGGCATGTTGGCATACAGATTGTTGTCCTGCAAGTGTGGGTGCTCAGCTCGTCCCTAACGGTGCTGCTGAAGCTGACCTGCACACGTCTGGTGCAAAGTTAAAGCTGCTTTTATGAGGGGTAACTTTAGACTGGACATACAGCTTACGCGCATAGCCTGTGCCGTACAAACGTACTTTCTTGGATCGCCGTATCTCCCTCATTTGCATATTTGCATAGCAAAACAATGGTGCGTCCAGCGTATTTTTGCGCCCACGATGCGCCGGTGTAGAAAAATTACGTCGGTCGGAAAAACCTAGTTTTCAGGCGTATCTCGTTTTGGGGATACGGCGCATAGATACGACAGCGCATATTCAGTGCTTTGTGGATCTGCCCCTATGTATCTACTTGTGAGGTCTGTATAAGATCCAAACATGAAAGAAGACCACCTTTTGGATTACTCATGTCTCTTCCAATTCCTACAAAACCCTGGGAAGCATTATCTTTGGATTTCATTGTGGAATTGCCTCCTTCAAATGGATATAACACCATCATGGTAACAGTTGATATGCTGACTAAAATGGCAAATTTCGTCCCTCTCAAGAAACTGCCTTCTTCCAAAGAAACAGCGCAAACCTTACTGGATCATGTTATCAAACTACATGGAGTCCCTGCACGTCTAGTTTCAGACAGAGGTACCCAGTTTATCTCCAAATTCTGGAAGGCCTTGTGTCAGATCCTCCAAATAGACCATAGATACTCCAGTGGTTATCATCCTCAAACAAACGGACAGACAGTGCCGGGAACAATATCTCAGATGTTACTGTACTCATCTTCAGGATAACAGGATAACTGGTCTACCCTCCTTCCTCTCGCGGAATTCTCTTATAACAAGTCAACTAGTTCATCTACTAGTTATTCTCCCTTCTACGCAAATTATGGGTTTCATCCCAATACTCTACCAGAGTCTTTATCATTTTCAAATGTTCCTTCAACGAATGACTATTGGTCTACCCTTTCATCCATATTACAAGTTTTGAAACAAAACCTTAAAAGGCACAAGATCACCAAAAAGTCTACTATGATCTTAGGCATAGACCTTCCTACAAAGTATGGCTTTCTACAAAAAAACCTACGTTTACATCTACCGGCGAGAAAACTCGCAAAACTGTTTTTTGGTCCATTTCCAATTGCTAAGGTTATATGTCAAAATACTATGCAACTCTCGCTTCCTCCGGAGCTCATGATCCATCCATCATTCCATGTGTCTCTTCTCAAACCTTATAGGTCTAACCAGTTCCCTGGTAGGAATCCTCCTCCTGCACCGCCTATCTTTGTTGATGGTGAAGAACATTATGAGGTTGAAGATATTCTAGACTCTAAAAAAAGAAGAGGACGTCTACAATATTTAATCAGAGGGATTATGGTGTATAAGAAGATTCTTGGGAAGACTCAGAGGAAGTGTATGCACCCGAATTATGTCAATTTCATTCTACATATGCTCATAAACCTTCACCCACTTAAGACCCCCAGAGGGTATCTCCTAAGAGGGGGATACTGTAACAGATGCCGTTGCGCCACTGGTCCCCTCTCTCTCTCTCTCTCTGCTGGCGCTTCAGCGCCGTAGTGCGTTCCATGTTGGAACGCATGCGGTGCTCGCGCGATGATGTCATCGCCGTGATGCGTTCCAGCTTGGAACGTGGAAGTGCGCCTTATACGACACTCTGTTTGAATTCAGTGCGATGCACTGCACCTGATCTCCTGCCTATAAAGGCATGCATAGGAGATACAGTGTGATGCACTGCACCTGATCTCCTGCCTATAAAGGCATGCATAGAAGATACAGGAGGTGTTCTATTATTATCAGCCATAGTCTCAGCTGGAGCCTGTCAGCAGTGCGGCCTTGCTACACATGCCGCCTTCCTAGCTCCCTATGCTGGAACACCGCTCCTGGAAACGACTACTCCTTTGCTGCTAATGTCTTCTCTGCAATACAGCCTTGCTGCAAACCACCTTCAGGCCTTTTGGCAATCACCTTCCATCATGGGAACTCTGTCTCCTGCCTAAGAAGCTACAAACGGATAAGTAACCTTTGTATCACTTGTAGTGCTATGGAAGATCTACTGCTAGTGTTTCAACTACTACAATTGTGTTATTAAATATGCCGTCTGCTTATCAACATACTAATTGGGAGATATTACTATGTTAAACCCTGTTTGCTAAACAGTTCCTTAAAACAGGGCTCGTCAAATCCCGGGCGCCAGGTCGCCATGGCGACTAGAAATAGGGTTCTGGCGACTTGAATTGGAAGGGGGGCAAAAAAAAAAAAAATTTTTTTTTTGTGAGCTGGAGCCATCTGGTGGTGAGCCGTTGGTATTACCACCAGATGTGAGCTGGCGCCATCTGGTGGTGGCCGTTGGTATTACAAGCTAAGCATTACAAGTTAAACAGCAATTCTAATGTAATTTTTCACTATTTTCACTGCCATCTTCTTCCCTCTAATTAGAACCCCAAAACATTATATATATTGTTTATCCTAACACCCTAGAGAATAAAATGGTGATCGTTGCAATACTTTCTGTCACGCCGTATTTGCGCAGCGGTCTTACAAGCGCACTTTTTTTGTGAAAAAATTACACTTTTTTTAATTAAAAAATAAGACAACAGTAAAGTTATCCCCATTTTTTTTTTATATTATGAAAGATAATGTTACGCCGAGTAAATTCATACCCAACATGTCACGCTTCAAAATTGCGTCCGCTCGTGGAATGCCGACAAACTTTTACCCTTAAAAATCTTCATAGGCGACATTTAAAAAAAATCTACAGGTTGCATGTTTTGAGTTACAGAGGAAGTCTATGGCTAGAATTATTGCTCTCGCTCTACCAATCGCGGCGATACCTCACGTGTGGTTTGAACACCGTTTACATATGCGGGCGCTGCTCACGTATGTGTTCGCTTCTGCGCGCAAGCTCGTCGGGACGGGGCGCGTTTTCTGGCTCCTAACTTTTTTACCTGGCTCCTAGATTCCAAGCAAATTTGTCAACCCCTGCCTTAAAGACTCAGCAACCTTCAATTTACCAATGCAATATCTATCTCATGTATGCAACTATAACTACCTGTTCCATATTGCAACTATACATACCTGAGCTATATTGCCTCTCTCATGAAATTACTATTACGTCTACAGAAATTATCTAATGTATGCATCAATACATACCTGAGCTATATTGCCTCTCTCATGAAATTCTATTATCTCTATAGGAATTACCTTATGTATGCAACTGTAATTACCTTAGCTACTTACTTTGTATACGCAGGTCCTACTACTTCATTATAGTACGTGCGGTATACAAGAACCAGTTGTTACTACAACTCTCAATTACTACGAGCTTGGCATAAGTACAAATGTCTTATAGGCCTCGGCCTAATTGTTCGAACATGCTCGCCCTAACTTTTCTTGGCTAAGGATTGATGCCATCTCATAGCATCTCCCTTAGTAACCTAATACATCCCTGCATGCTGTAGCTGATATGATGCTGCTAGGAGCGACGCCAGGGGTCCGTTACTGATAATCACTCGCATGTAAAGGTGTATTGGAATATAGTGCTTGAAGCAATTATATACTTTACTCACTAAGCTCTGGTCGCATGTTGTAATGCTTCCATCCTTAGTAAATCAACGCTCTTCTATATGTGACAGAAACATGATGTAGAGACCCCCCAAACTCCTGTTGCTAGGAGTGAGGACTGGGGCCAATACTGAGTTGTCGCATACAGAAGCGCATTGAAATCCTTGGATCCACAGTTGTGGTTCACTCCCGTTCTCCAGTGCTGTTACAGTTGTCAACATAGGATGTAGGAGACAAGGAGATTGTGAAACTGATAAGTTTGTGATCAGAGAGAGGAAAGGGTGTGTTAGAGAGGTTGCAGGGAGTGCAGCAATGGGAGAATACGAGGTTGAGAGTGTTGTCGTTGGAGTGAGTGGTGGTTTGTGTCCATTGTGTTAGGTTAAAAAAAGGAGATACGTTTGAGAAGTTTAGAAGTGGTAGCAGTATTAACATTGATTGGAATGTTAAAGTCTACCGGTACAACACAAAAAAAAGTGGAAAAATAAAAAGCCACATCTGACACATTCCACGCAAAACTCAAAAAATGGACTGGACAAAATTATTGGCACCCTAAATTTAATATTTGGTAGTACACTCCTTGGAAAAAATTACTGAAATCGATTGATTTCTGTAACCATCAATAATTTTCTTACACCTCTCTATTGGAATTTTGGACCACTCTTCTTTCCCCAACTGCTTTAGGTCTCTCAGATTGGAATGGTTCCTTTTCCTACTTGCTGTTTTGAGATCTTTCCACAGGTGCTCTATGGGATTTAGATCTGGACTTATTGCTGGCCAGTTCAGTACTCTCCAGCGCTTTATCTTAAACTATTTCTGGGTGAAAAAAGGGTCAAATTTTTTGTGTCATACCAATACAAACAAAAGAAATAAACATGAGAATGTCTAAACATTTGTAATTGCAGCAATTTTCTAGTCGATGTGGTGCATTATCTGACAAATGCAGGGACGCCAGTATTTTTGGCCATATCTGTATATTTATTTAAATTGGCTATATACAATGTTTTTTTTGTAATTTACAAAGCAACTAAACGCTTCCTAAAATTTCAGGAAGCGATCATCACAGCCCTTTTATATCTAGAAGGCAGGGCCGATCCTAGGGTCACATGCGCCTGGGTGCAGAAATATTTCTGGCGCCCCTACAAGGGAGTGATCACCTTACTCCTCCCCCTTTACAAATGTTTCTATGGCAACGATTCAAACACAGAGATGCTCAAGGGGGTTGAGGGAGAGAGGTGGGGCTGAGAGAGAGAGAGAGAGAGGGGTGGGGCTGAGAGAGAGAGAGAGAGGTGGGGCAGAGAGAGAGAGAGGTGGGGCTGAGAGAGAGAGAGGGGGGTGGGGCTGAGAGAGGTGGGGCTGAGAGAGAGGGGTGGGGCTGAGAGAGAGAGGGGTGGGGCTGAGAGAGAGATATGAGGCTGAGAGAGGTGAGTCAGAGAGAGGGTAGTGGACAGAGGGGGCTGAGAGAGAGAGGGGTTCAGAGAGAGGGCTAAGAGAGAGAGAGGTGAGGCTGAGAGAGAGATATGAGGCTGAGAGAGGTGAGTCAGAGAGAGGGTAGTGGACAGAGGGGGCTGAGAGAGAGAGGGGTTCAGAGAGAGGGCTAAGAGAGAGAGAGGTGTGGATGAGAGAGAGAGAAGAGGAAACTCCAATTTCTACTGGGAGAAGAGGAGCCAATGGTTAAGATAGCTTTTCCTATACAAACTCAACTGCTTTGGCAATGCTAACATGTATTTGGTCCTGCCAATAAAGCTTATTTGAATTTGAGAGAGAAAGGGGCTGAGAGAGAGGGGCTCAGAGAGGGGGCTGAGAAAGAGAGAGGGGTTCAGCGAGGGCTGAAAGAGAGAGAGAGAGAGAGAGGTGTGGATGAGAGAGAGAGGGGCTCAGAGGGGGCTAAGAGAGAGAGGTGGGGCTGAGAGAGAGGGCTCAGAGAGAGAGGGTAGTGGAGAGAGAGAGAGGGGCTAAGAGAGAGAGGAGCTCAGAGAGAGAGGGTAGTGGACAGAGAGAGGGGCTGAGAGAGAGAGCGGAGCTCACAGAGAGAGGGTAGTGGACAGAGAGAGGGGCTCAGAGAGGGGGCTGAGAGAGAGAGAGTGAGAGAGAGGTGGGGCTGAGAGAGAGAGAGAGGTGGGGCTGAGAGAGAGCGGTGGGGCTGAGAGAGAGCGGTGGGGCTGTGAGAGAGAGAGGGGGGTGAGGCTGTGAGAGAGAGAGAGGGGAGTGGGGATGGGAGAGAAAGAGGGGGGTGGGGATGGGAGAGAGAGAGGGGGTGGGGATGAGAGAGAGAGAGGTATGGCTGAGAGAAAGGGCTGAGACAGAGAGAGAGCGGTGGGGCTCAGAGAGAGAGAGCGGTGGGGGCTAAGAGAGAGAGTGAGAGAGAGGTGGGGCTGAGAGAGAGAGAGCGGTGGGGCTGAGAGAGAGTGGTGGGGCTGAGAGAGAGAGGGGAGTGGGGATGGGAGAGAAAGAGGGGGGTGGGGATGGGAGAGAGAGAGGGGGGTGGGAATGGGAGAGAGAGAGGTGTGGCTGAGAGAGAGGGCTGAGACAAAGAGAGAGCGGTGGGGCTCAGAGAGAGAAAGAGCGGTGGGGCCCAGAGAGAGAGAGGGGGTGGGGATGGGAGAGAGAGAGGGGGTGGGGATGAGAGAGAGAGGGCGGTGGGGCTGTGAGAGAGAGGGGGTGAGGCTGTGAGAGAGAGAGAGGGGAGTGGGGATGGGAGAGAAAGAAGGGGGTGGGGATGGGAGAGAGAGAGGGGGGTGGGGATGAGAGAGAGAGAGGTGTGGCTGAGAGAGAGGGCTGAGACAGAGAGAGAGCGGTGGGGCTCAGAGAGAGAGAGAGCGGTGGGGCCCAGAGAGAGAGAGGGGGTGGGGATGGGAGAGAGAGAGGGGGTAGGGATGAGAGAGAGAGGGCGGTGGGGATGAGAGAGAGGGGGGCTGGGGCTGAGAGAGACAGAGGGGGTGGGGCTGAGAGAGAGAGGGGGGTGAGGCTGTGAGAGAGAGCGGGTGGGGATAAGAGAGAGGTGAGGCTGAGAGAGAGAGAGTACTCAAGTACCCAAGTACTCATCAGTGAGGGACAGTCACTTCCAGAGACTCTCCGCTCTCATCCCGGACTTCAACTCTACAGAATTTCTACAGGAAGAAGAGGAGCCAATGGTGAAGATAGCTGCCCAATATGTGACAGCGTGTCACAGACTGAAAGGGACATGAAAAACTGAGGACTTAATCCTTTCACAGACTTATGTCCATTCCCCTTTATATTACCCCCTTCCCCTTTTCCTATACAAACTCAACTGCTTTAGAGAGAGAGAGAGGTGAGGCAGAGGGAGAGATGAGGCAGAGAGAGAGGTGAGGCAGGGAGAGAGAGGTGAGGCAGGGAGAGAGAGGTGAGGCAGGGAGAGAGAGGTGAGGCAGAGAGAGAGAGAGGTGAGGCAGAGAGAGAGAGAGAGGTGAGGCAGAGAGAGAGAGATGAGGCAGAGAGCGAGAGGTGTAGTGGACAGAGGGGGGGGCTAAGTGAGAGGAGCTCAGAGAGAGGATAGTGGACAGAGAGGGAGGCTGAGTGAGAGAGGTTGGGCTGAGAGAGAGGGGGGCTGAGAGAAAGGGTAGTGGTCAGAAGGTGGATCTGAGAGTGAGGGGGCTGAGAGAGAGGGTGGTGGACAGAGAGGGCGCTGAGAGAGAGGGTAGTGGACAGAGAGTGGGGCTGAGAGAGAGAGAGAGGGGGGCTCAGAGAGAGGGTAGTGGACAGGGAGGGGGGCTGAGTGAGAGAGGTTGGGCTGAGAGAGCGGGAGGCTGAGATAGATGTGGGGCTGGGAGAAAGGGTAGTGGTCAGAAGGTGGATCTGAGAGAGATGTGGGGCTAAGAGAGAGAGAGGTGGGGGCTAAGAGAGAGAGAGGATGGCTGAGAGAGAGAGAGGGCAGCTGAGAGAGAGAGAGGACGGCTGAGAGAGAGAGGTTGGGCTGAGATTGATGTGGGGCTGAGATAGATGTGGGGCTGTGAGAGAGAGAGGACGGCTGAGAGAGAGAGAGAGAGAGAGAGGACGGCTGAGAGAGAGAGAGAGGATGGCTGAGAGAGAGAGAGAGGACGGCTGAGAGAGAGAGAGGACGGCTGAGAGAGAGAGGACGGCTGAGAGAGAGAGGACGGCTGAGAGAGAGAGAGAGGACGGCTGAGAGAGAGAGAGAGGACGGCTGAGAGAGAGAGAGAGGACGGCTGAGAGAGTGAGAGAGGACGGCTGAGAGAGTGAGAGGACGGCTGAGAGAGTGAGAGGACGGCTGAGAGAGTGAGAGGACGGCTGAGAGAGTGAGAGGACGGCTGAGAGAGTGAGAGGACGGCTGAGAGAGAGAGAGGACGGCTGAGAGAGAGAACGGTATCTGAAGATAGGTCTGTGTCCATGTATGATGCCAAGTACCTTCTTGATCTGGGAGGTGCTCTGCTGCTTCTTCCAGCAGCTCCCTGGCATCACATAAGTGTCACTGGTCTCTGGCTGCTTTGAAATCTCCCGCCCACACGCCTTTCCAGGCACAGATTGGCTGCAGAAGGGGTTGTGGGCGGGCACAGGGGGGACAAGGGGAGGAGGTGGGGTGGACCTAACTTACCTCCTCTTCCCTCCTTGTACGCATACGGCGGCGGCGATGGGAGTTGTAGACACTGACTGCTGCGGGCGTGCTGGCGGGCGGGTCAGTGGGCAGCAGAGGTCAATGAAAGAGGTCACGGCGCCTTTGCTGACAGGCGCTTGTGACTCCTCTAGAAAGACACATCGGGGCAGCTGCTGCGGCAAAGCACAACGGTGCTCCGGACACTTTGGCGCCCCCTCCCCTCTGGCGCCTGGGTGCAGTGCACCCTGTCTCGGATCGGCCCTGCTAAAAGGCACTGCAAATCCAGATGCAGTTAGTCGGCTGCATGAGAGGCATTTTGTAGATGTCCTCTATTGTACCCCAACCCAAAGGTCACCCCCAAAAAATATGTGTCTGTGAGAGACACAGAATAAGACACTTTTTTTTGTCTCACCTGTCCTGGCCAACCTGGTCTCTGCATCAAGGACTGCTTTCGTCGCTACCACACACCAGTGAAGTATTAGTCTAGGGTACATCATGGCACAGTTTAGAGCACATAATTCTGCACAAGAAGGGTTTTGAAAGATGTTAGGAAACTCTCTATCACATTTTGAGAGAGCTCAAAATGTTATGGTTCTAAAAAGTTGTTACAAAAAAAAAGTTGTTGCTTTATTGAGTTAAAGTGGTACTAAAGGTTCCTTTTAAAAAAAAAAATAAACAACAAACATGTCATGCAGTTAGTTTCGCACAGAGTGACCCCGATCATCCTCTTCTGGGGTCCCATGGCGGCTCTCTCAGTTCCTCCCCGCAATGGCTAACCCCCTCTGGGAAGCTCTCTCTGAGGGGGTTACTTGTGGGTGCACTCCCGTGTCATACTCTCGGCGTCCATATGACTCGGTCCCGCCCTCGGGCGGCCACGTTATTGGATTTGATTGACAGCAGCGGGAGCCAATGGCTGCGCTGATATCAACCTATCCAATCAACGCCGGGACAATGTTGGGAAGAGGACACCGGGGCTGAGCCGAGCAGGTGAATGGGCTCAGGTAAGTAAAACGGGGGGCTGGAGGGGCCCGTGATAGCCAGGTGTTTTTTCTACCTTAATGCATAGGATGCATTAAGGTGAAAAAACACGACCCTTTACAATCCCATTAATGTTATTTTGTTACTATGTGTTATACGGTAGTTAACTGTTGCTGTTTACTTTGCAGGAAAGTAAAAGCTGCATAAATTCCAGTATATGTATGTGTAGTTGCTAAAACTTTCACACAAACCAATAAGTAATATATACTTATTGGGATTTTTTTTTCACCAGCAGAATACCAATTGACCTAAATTTATGAAGACATTTGATTTTATTGGATATAATATATATCAGAAAGTAGAAAATATTAAAAAAATAATAATAATTTTTTTTTTTCCCTTTATATTGCAAAAAAATAATACACTCAGTGGTGATCAAATGCCACCAAAAGAAAGCTCTATTTGAGTGAAAAAAAATGATAAAAGTTTAATTTGCGTACAGTGTGGCATGACCGAGCAATTGCCAGTTAAAGTAACGCAGTGCTGAATAGAAAAAATGCTCTGGTCATTAAAGCGTAGTTCTACCCAAAAGGGAACTTATGCTTTTCAGAATCCTACCCCCTTCATTTCTTTATGTTATCTTTCACTATTTTTCATCATAGTAAACTTTTACAAGTTGTTCATTGATATCTTGTGTGAGTCTCTATTTACTGCCACAACTGATGAAGTGACGGAACCCAGGGTCTCGGTAAAGATACTATATGCTCTTTCATTATTGTGTTACTTTCTGTTGCTGGGTTCTACACTAGCATTGTTAAGCAGGTGTGCCAGAGGGGTTGAGACAGTTCTTGAGGTTGAGCAGCAGAGTGCAGAACCAAACAAATATTAAGCCGTTCCTACTGGGGTAGCACGACACGTAGGGGCTCATCTGGGATACCTGCTACTCTGCAATCAACCCCCACACAGGGCACCTCTATAAGCACCAAAATGGACCCCACCACTGCTATTCAGTGGAGCAAAGAAGAAGGTGCACGCTCAGAAGTGAGCGTGGTGGTCGTGTTCCCTGGGAGGCTTGGCCAGAAGAACAAATCAGTCAAGCAGTAAAGATGCTGTCTCCAGACAGAAAAGTGTGGGTGATTGCTGTCAAAACGGACCATGGGACCTCCCACACCTATGCACTGTTAGAATGGAGGCAAGAAGTTCCTAAAAATTTCAGAGGCATCAGTGTGCAGCTGACTAACAAGACTGAACTTTGCATAATTCAATTGAAAGTCAGAGAGGAGGGCCCAACAAGCTCCAGCCAAGCAAAGGTGGTTGAAGAAGTAGCCCCCTCCGTGGCACCCCTAGCCATGATCGGGCCAGAGTTCTTTACAGCCATGGGAGACTTTGTCTCAAAATGCCAAAAAAGCAGCACAGTGTGTTTTGAGGCTGGATACCGGAAGCTGAGGATCTTCTCTGGAAAACAGCCTGTGCCAAATGGAGAGGAAGAATTTGAAGTATGGATGGTGCAGGCTATGCAGGCCATAGAAGAGTGGGATCTGCAAGAGGCCCAAAAGAAGCAACGCATCAGTGAAAGTTTGCGAGGAGCTGCTACTGAGGCTATCAGGAACTTGAGATTTAGTAATACAACATGTACAGCTTATGATTACCTGGCCATGTTACAGGAGGAGTTCGGGCGGACAGAGAAAGCAGCTGACCTGATCTATCATTTTGAACACGCCCTTCAACGTCAAGGTGAATGCTTGTCTGACGGCTGAATAAGATGCTATACCAGATTGTGCTAAAAAAGGGATGATGCCCTCCACCATAGACCAGGCCAGAATACAGCAAATTCTAAAGGGGGCTCTACACTCTGACCCAGTCTGGCTCCAGCTTAAGACCTCTGTGGGTGTTATGTCCCTGAAATACCCTGACCTCATCGTGAGAGATGAAAAAGTCATGAGAGATGAAAAAGCCATGTTCGATGACAAGCAAGCAGCTGTTCGTCCAGCCTCCACATCTTCAACTGAAGTCGGGTCCCTAGGAACAGCGGAACGAGATGCTGAAATAGTCACCCTGAAGTCTCAAATGGCACAGATGATGTAGATGATGACCTTGTTGATAACTAATGAAGGTAACACAGACAAGAGTACCTCAGACATCATCTACTACCTTGGGCCAGAGGCCAATGTGTAATGAAGTTTGCTTCAACTGCGGGGGAATTCGACATTATCGACAAGTGTGCCCAAGCCCCGGAAACCCTGAGGCACAAACTTCAGAGGGCCCTGGTGAAGGAGTCAACCGGGTGCCCTGTTTCATCAGCTAGCTCCAAAAAAAACAACAACGCAAAAAGACTGCAGCAGAAGTCCAAACCCTCACAGATGGCTCCCGTTGTTGCCTCTGAGCGACCCATTGTCCCACTCCCTTTGACCCGTGCTAACCAGGCAGCAGGGAGTCAGTGCACACCAGACGCTCAGAGCTCAACAGAGACTTAAGCCCGATCAGAATTTCCACAAGAAAGGGGTGCAGTTACAGGCCACCAAACAGGCCCAACCTGCCACCTCAAACATATTCCCTCCCACGTTAGTGGGACCTTCCCCCGTTGTCTCCATTCAAGTGGAAAGAATATAAACTAAGGCCCTCCTGGATACTGGGGCGCAAGTGACCCTCCTCTATAGGAGACTTTTATGACAAGCACCTCAAACACCTGCCCCTATAGATATGGGGTATTGGGACTCAGAATTATCCCTATGATGGCTATTTACCAGTCAAACTGACCTTTGACCCTTCTGTAGCCGGGAAGGCTGAGACTTTTGATACTTTGGCAGTGGTCTGCCCTCGTCCACCAGGGGTTAATAAAAGCTCCCCCATCATCGGAACTAATACTGACCTTGTCAAAACACTGTTAACACCTCTTGTCCCAGAGCAGGGAACTTACACTACAAGTGTATACCCCATGTTAAGACAAGCCTATCAGAGCCTGGTGCAAGAACAGAAGGCCCCAGCTGAAGGAGTGGGGAAGATCTGGTGCTTGGACCGGAGTGAGAAGGTGTTACAGCCCGGAGAGGTAGCTTGTTTGAGAGCATCCGTCAAGCTGAATTGGAAGCAACCAGGCCCTTTCATTGTCCTTGAAGCAGACGGTCAGAAAGAAGACATGGGAGTGGAGATAATCCCTGAAGTGGTCCCAACAAGGGCATTACAGAGAAGTCACGGGAAGATTCCAGTTAGTGTTCGCAACGTGACAACCTCACCAGTGAAGATGCCGGCTTGGATGTTGTTGGGACATGTTAACCCGGCCACCCCAGTCTCACCATCTGATTTAGTGGGAGATGCAAAAGATGAAATCTCTGTAGAGGAGTTCTATGCGAAGAATACTCCTCTCTCACCTGCCTGGAGGGAAAGGGCCAAGACTCAGCTCTTAAGATGGCGAGCTGCATTCTCCAAGAGCGAGTTTGATGTTGGATGTGCAAAAAGTGAACAAACCTGGATCCGCCTCCAAGAGCATAAGCCATTAGGAGAAAGAGTCAGATGGATTCCTTTAGGGGACTTTGAAGTCCTGCGCGAACAGCTGGCAGAGTTGAAGAGAGCAGGTGTCATCCGAGAGTCTCAGAGTCCATACGCTTCCCCAATAGTGGTGGTACAGTAGAAGAATGGGTCGCTGCGGATGTCTATCGACTACAGGACGTTAAAGCGAAGGACCATTCCTGATTAATATACCACCCCAAGGATAGAAGACGTCTTATAGAGCCTGTCTGGGGTGAAATGGTTTAGCGTGCTAGATTTGAAGAGCGAGTACTACCAAATCCCCATGCACCCTGAAGATCGGGAGAAAACTGCTTTCATTACCCCAGTGGGATTCTTTGAATTTGGTCGCATGCCTCAAGGCCTGTGCAGCGCCCTGGCCACTTTCCAGAGGCCGATGGAGAAGACTGTGGGTGACATGAACCTGATCGAGGTGTTGGTGTACTTGGATGACATCATAGTGTTTGGCAGAACTTTGGAAGAGCATGAAGAGTGTCTGGAGAAGGTCCTGAAGAGACTCCATGACGAAGGCTTGAAGCTCTTCATAGAGAAGTGACAGTTTTACCAGCCTTCGGTCAACTACCTTGGCCACATCGTGTCTGCTAATGGAGTGGCCACCGACCCCAAGAAGCTGGAAGCCGTCACCTCTTGGCCGAGACCCACTAATGTGACGAGCTTAGGTAAGTTCTGGGATTCTGCTCATATTATCGGAGATTCGTCGAGGGATTCGCTAAAATAGCTTGCCCACTCAATGAGCTACTGAAAAGTGAAGAGGCAGACGATGATGCAGATTCAGTCAGGTCTGTAAGACCAGTTGTACGACCCAGGAAGTCCAAAGAAACCATTCAAGAACAGTGGACCACCCAGTGTGAAGAGGCTTTTAAAAACTGCTCCAGTCTTGGCTTATGCAGACCCAGCTAAGTCATACAAACTACATGTGAATGCCACTCGAGAAGGGCTGGGCAGAGTGCTGTATCAAGAACATGACAGGCACCTACGGAATGTTGCATATGTGAGTCGAAGTTTGGCACCTGCCGAGAAGAACTACCTCACACACAAACTTGAGTTCCTGGCCTTGAAGTGGGCAGTAGTAAATAAACTGAGTGATTACCTATATGGAGCATATACAGAAACTCTGAAGCAGTTGCAGGAATTTATATCAAAGAGTGGTCATTGTGAGCATGTGTCAACAGTATCAGAAAGGTTCCAGAAATGTGGCTTTTATGAGAGGGTTGCAAGAAAAAAAGCCACCCCTCAAGAAAGGCCACATGCAGTCACGACTGAGCTTTGCCAAAACGCACCTTGAAGATTCTGAGGAAACATGGAAAAGGGTGTTATGGTCAGATGAGACTAAATCTTTTTTTTTTTGGCCTCAGCATCAAACAATATGTCTGGCGGAAATCCAATGCAGCTCACCATCCAAATAACACCATTCCTACAGTAAAGCATGGAGGTGCTAATATCCTGTTATGGGGGGTTTATCTGCAGCAGGGACTGGAGCACTTGTCAGGATAGAAGGAGAAATGGATGGGACAAAATATCATCAAACTCTTGAGAAACATCTGTTGCCCTCTGCCAGAAAGTTGTCAATGGAAGGAAGGTTTACCTTCCAACATGACAGTGACCTAAAGCAAAAATGACCACACAGTGCTTGAAGGACAAAACGGTGAATTTCCTTGCATGGCCTAGTCAGAGCCCAGACTTAAATTACCCCATTGAAAATCTGTGGAATGACTTGAAGACTGCAGTCCACAAACTGTTACTATCAAATTTAACTGAACTTGAGCAGCTCTGCAAAGAAAAGTGGGCAAATATTGCAAAGTCTTTGGGCTAGATTCAGCAAACGCTGGCGTATCCATAGATACGCCGCGTAAATTCAAAGCTGCGCCGGCGTATTTACTTTCTGTATTCAGAAAGCTAGATACGCCGACATTAGCCTAAGATACCACTGGCATAATTCTCTTACGCCGTCGTATCTTAGGGTGCATTCTCACGCTGGCCGCTAGGTGGCGCTTCCGTCGTTTTCGGCTCAGAGTATGCAAATTACCTAGATACGCCGATTCACAAACGTACGTGCGCCCGGCGTTTGGTTTTTACGTTGTTTGCGTAAGGCTTTTTCGGCATAACGTTGTGCCTGCTTCTATGAGGCGCACTCAATGTTAAGTATGGACGTCGTTCCCGCTTCGATTTTTGAATTTTTTACGTTGTTTGCGTAACTCGTTCGCGAATAGGGCTGGACGTAATTTACGTTCAAGTCGAAACCAATGACGTCCTTGCAACGTCATTTGGAGCAATGCACACTGGGATATGTACACGGACGGCGCATGCGCCGTTCGTACAAAACGTCAATCACGTCAGGTCAACACACATTAACATAAAACATGCCCCCCCCCTTACACATTTGAATTACGCGCGCTTACACCGGCCCCATTTACGCTACGCCGCCACAACTTACGGAGCAATTGCTTTGTGAATACTGCACTTGCTCCTGTAAGTTGCGGCGGCGTAAATACGATACGCTGCGCCGCCGTAAGATCAGGCGCAGCTACCTGAATCTAGCCCTTTATGTGCAAAGTTAGTAGAGACATATCCCTACAGACTAAAGCCTCGTACACACGATCAGTCCATCCGATGAGAACGGTCTGAAGGACCGTTGTCATAGGTTAACCGATGAAGCTGACTGATGGTCCGTCACGCCTACACACCATCGGTTAAATAACTGATCGTGTCAGAACGCGGTGACGTAAAACACAACGACGTGCTGAAAAAAATTAAGTTCAATGCTTCCAAGCATGCGTCGACTTGATTCTGAGCATGTGTGGATTTTTAACCGATGGTCGTGGCTACTAACGATCGGTTTTGACCTATCGGTTAGGAATCCATAGGTTAAATTTAAAGCAAGTTGGCTTTTTTTAACCTATGGTTAAATAACCTATGGGGCCAACACACGATCGGTTTTGACCGATGAAAATGGTCCATCAGACCGCTGTCCTCTGGTTAACCTATCGTGTGTACGAGGCCTAAAGGCTGTAACTAACACAAAAGGTGGTTCAACAAAATACCGACACAAGGGGGTGATACTTTTTCCAAATCAGGGATTCAGTTTTTTATTTGTTTTTTATGTGTTCAGACATGTCCGTATTATATCTTTCACTTATGTTATAAGGAGTAAATATAGCTGGATAAAGCAAAAACTGTCCCTGTCTTTATTCCAGGCTGCAAAGCAGGGGTGATTCTTTTCTATACCCACTGTATGTGATCTAGATATCCCAGGAGGCTTCGAGCAAGATGGGGGATGTCATGCAGTGTTCCCCCAGAAAGTTATCCCCACACAAAAAATAAACAAAATGTTGCAATTTGTTGAAAGGGGGGTGAATAAATGCCTACTTTCAATTATGAGAGTAGCCAGTACATCTGAGTAAACAAATTGTATTGCAGGAAAGTGGCTAAAAATCAACAGTAAAGGAGAAGTGCAGACAAGCCTTAAGGCTGCACTGCATTTACACCTGAGCGTATTTTTACCGCGTTTTTGCTGTGATTTTGTACAGGTCAAAAGGTCACCAATGTAAAAAGCAGAAAAATGCCTGTAATCTGCCCAAAAAGAAGCTCATGTACTTTTTTGAGCTTCAGGCATTATGCTTTACGCTCAGATGAGAACCGGGGCCATTTAAAAGAATGGGATTTTGATTGTTGGGCATTTTTATACTTTTGAGATCTTTTGAGTTTTACGAGCTGAAGTGTGTGAATGCAGCCTAAAGGAAACCTGTGGCTATTATAAAATGCTTAGACTGTTAGTGTAGAGGAAATTCAGGAAACCAAAGATACCTGTATATCTCTTACAGAACATCGTCAGAGCAGCATGACTGAAAGGGGGGAAAGTGCACAAATATTAAAAACAAATAAAATAGCATAAATCCTCTTCCCCCATCTCAGCACAAATACACCGCTAATACACCACTAACTCCCAAATTCCCCTTCCAGCACAAAATCTCTTATTCCCCTTCCACCTAAGTCCTCTCTCCCATCAAAAAATCTTCTCCTCCTCAGATCCCCCTTCCCAGCACAAATTCTCGCCACCCCCTGTACAAATGCTCTTCCTTCCAAATCTTCGTATTCACCCCCCAAATATCCCCTCCCAGCACAGACATCAGCAGGGATGGACCGGCCATTGGGACTACAGGGAGTTTCCCAGTGGGCCAATGGCTCAGTGGGCCGGCTTCAATGACAGCGGATCGCCGCCCCCTCCGCTCCTCTGTCTCTCCCTTCCCACAGCGCTCACCTCCTCTCCCTCCCCACAGCGCTCACCTGGGGGGAACAAAGAAGCAGGGGGAGGACCAGAGGAGCAGGGACCACTACAGAGGAGCATGGGGAGAGGACAGACAGCTGTCTCAACAGCTATGGCCTGGGAGTTTCTCACTTCTGCCTAATCTTGTCCCATAAGGGGGGGCACCAAACTGATTCTTTGCCCCGGGTGAAATAATGTCTAGCTTCCCCACTGGTACTGCCTATAAGAGTACCAGTACCAACTGTTCTACTCTAATAAAGTAGAACGGCTAGTGGCCAGTAAAGGGGGAGAGGGGGCTTGGGGGGCCAGGGGGGGGGTTGCGGGAGTTGTCCGGCCGCCATGGGAGAGACCTGTCAAAATGGGCCAGTCTGGATGAAGTCCAAGGCCAAATTTTTGTCCCAGTCCAGCCCTGGACATCAGATACAGGGCAACCCAATGCTGGGGCTTGTAGATTTCCTCCTCGCAGGTTCCTCTTTATGCTCTGTAATAAGACACTTCAGAGCTAAGGAGAAGCCTATAGGTACCCTTTACTGTTTGACTGTTGCGACAGGCGGCAGTCAGCTGCTGCAGTGTTTATGGCACTAATGATTAATATAATATAATTATACTATTGCACCCAGGACACATGTCCCTTCTGCCCTCCCTTGCTTGTAAGATAAACATTTGTAGTTGGTAATGGTTTCTGTGAACTTTGGCAAAGGAAATTGTTACTTAAGGATTTTACATTTGTAGAAGAATATGTCTGATTCATTCCTGTAGCCTGGAACATCCAACTGCCACAATTTCAAGAGTACAAATGGCCATAGATACTACAGTCTGTTTATGTTTAACCACTTGCCTACTGGGTACTTTCACCCCGTTCCTGCACTGGCCAATTTTTAACTTTAAATGCTGGTGCACTTTGAATGACGATTGCATGCAACACTGTCCCCAAATGAAATTTTTATAGTTTTTTTCTCACAAATTGAGATTTCTTTTGGTGGTATATAATCACCATTCGTTTTTTTTTTTGTTTCGTTTTTTTTTGCTAAACAAGTGAAAAAAGACCAAACATTTTGAAAATTAAAAATCTTCATAGTTTGGTATACAATTATGCAAACAGGTAATTTGTCTCCTTCACTGATGTGCACTGATGACGCTGCACTGATGGGCACTGATGAAGCTGCACTGATGAAGCTGCACTGATAAGCAGCACTGATGGCCATTGATAGGTGGTAATGATGGGCACTGATAAGTGACACTAATGAGCTCTGATAGGCAGCACTGATGGGCTCTGGTAGGTGGCACTGGTGGGCATTGATAGGCAACACTGATAGGTGACACGGATGAGGAGGCACTGGTGGGCACTGATGGGCAGCACTGATAATCAGGGCACTGATAATTAGTGTCCTGATTATCAGTGTCCCTTTAACACAAGACGGTTATCAGCTCTCTTCTTTTTTCCCCATGCTGACAGCATGAGGAGAGAAGAAGAGCTGATAACCAGCTTGTGTTTACATCAGTGATCAGCTGTCATTGGACACAGCTGATCAAGTGGTAAAGGGGTTGCTGTAATTGGCCCTTTGCCCCGATCTGTGATCAGCTGAGTCCAAAGGGCTCAGCAATCACAGAGCACGCCCCCCTGTGGCAGCGCGATCACAGTAGGATGTTAATAGATGCCCTCCCGGCAAAGTAAGCTTGTCCTGCTCTCATTTGGCTATAGTGCAGGTGGGAAGAGGTTAAAAAATACTACTGATGTGCTTATCAATGTAGGCCGAGAGCCTACATTTTAGGATTGATGTTAAAGCGGTATTTAACCCAAAAGAAAACATTTAATATATTGCAGCTTAACAATCTTTATATGTGGTGGCTGCATTTGTTTTATTTTTTAGGCCACGTACACACGATCGTTCAAAACCGATGAAAACGGACTGAAGGACCGTTTCATCGGTCCAAACCGATCGTGTGTGGGCCCCATCGGTCAGTCATCCTTCAGTCAAAAAAAAGAGAACTTGCTTTAAAATTGAACCGATGGACGCCTAACCGATAGGTCAAAACCGATCGTTAGTATGCAAAAGCATCGGTCAAAAGGCCGCGCATGCTCAGAATCAAGTCGACGCATGCTTAGAAGCATTGAACTTCGTTTTTTTCAGCACGTTGCGTGTTTTACGTCATCGCGTTCTGACTCGATCATTTTTTTAACCGATGGTGTGTAGGCACATCAGACCATCAGTCAGCTTCATCGGTTAACCGTTGAAACGGTCCTTCAGTCCGTTTTCAGCGGTTATGACCGATCGTGTGTACGCGGCCTTAGTCTTTTTTCCACCGTTTTCACCTGGTGATATGGTGAGTGACACACCTCCAGTATTAGAGTGCCTTCCACTCTGGATGAAGGAGCACAGGGGGCACCTTTTGGACAGCAGCATTATCAGTTTGCGGAGAGGGGGGTGTTAGAAGTGCTAGCAGATTTAAAACATTAACAAATTAAAGGCAAACTCCAGCTAATGCTTTGTAAGCAGTTACAGCAAACAGTTTTTTTTTTACCTAAATAAATACATAAAGGCTGACCTAGGATCCAAGAGGCTCCACAGGGGAATTTTACCACTTCAGCCCTGGAAGAATTTATCCCCTTAATGACCAGAACATTTTTTGCGATACGGCACTTTGTCGCTTTAACTGACAATTGCATGGTTGTGCGACATTGCACCCAAACAAAATTGGTGTCCTTTTTTTCTCTCTCACAAGCAATATTTTTTACTTTTTGCTATAATAAATATCCCCCCCAAAAAATATATAAAAACCTAATTTCTTCATAAGTTTAGGCCGATATATATTCTTATAAATATTTTTGCTAAAAAAAAACCTGCAATAAGCATATATTGATTGGTTTGCGCAAAAGTTATAGGGCCAGATCCACATACATTTAGATCGGCGCAGCGTATCAGAGATACACTACGCCGCCGTACCTTACCTGGCGTATATTCGAATCCTCAGCGAGTTCCCGCCGTAAGTTACGGCGGCGTAGTGTATTTCTGACGGCGGAATTCAAATCGGCGGGTAGGGGGCGGGCTTCATTTAAATGAAGCGCGTCCCCGCGCCGAATGAACTGCGCATGCGTCGTCCAGAAATTTCCCGCCGTGCTTTGCGCGAAATGATGTCGCAACAACGGCATTTTTTTAACTTAGACGTGAGTTACGTCCATCCCTATTAACGGACGACTTACGCAAAAAATTTTTTTTTCAAATTTCGACGCGGGAACGACAGCCATACTTGGCAGTTCTATCTATACGCCGCAAAATACCAGCTTTAACTATACGCCGGAAAAAGCCGATTACAGACGACGTTAGAAAATGCGACGGCCGCGCGTACGTTCGTGGATCGCCGTAAATCGCTAATTTGCATACCCAACGCGGAAAACGACGCAAACTCCACCCAGCGGGCGCAGTTTGGGAGTTACCCACAGGGGGCGCTGAAGGAGTTATGCTTCACCTAGTGTGTGTTTACAACTGTAGGGGGGGGGGGGGTGTGGCTGTAGGTCTGACGTCATCGATCGTGTCTCCCTATAAAAGGGATGACACGATGGATGCAGCCGCCACAGTGAAGCACGGAGAAGCCGTGTTTACATACGTCTCTCCCCGTTCTTCAGCTCCGGGGAGCGATCGCGAGGGGGCAGCTAGAAACGACTAGCCGCGCCCTCATCCCGTTTTGCTCCCTGAGGCTTACCGACCGCCGCATGTACCGGGGGCGGGTCCCGATCGGACCCCCGACCCGCGGAAAGGCAGCGACGTGCGGGCACATCGTTCTGCCTGTACGTGCCATTTTGCCGACGTATATGTACATGAGGCGGTCGTTAAGCGGTTAAGTGGTTAATATACTGCATCAAACCGGAAGTGTACGATCTGCCATTTTCTCGGAGATCGTAAACAAACCTCATGGACGACGCCATTTTCCCTGAGGGTCAGGAAATCGTGGCGACTCCATTTTCCTGAAGTCCTGCTAATCACCATCAGTTTTACACTATACTGCTGTCATCTAATGTTAATGAGTATGCAGGTCACTCCCTCACCATGGTGCCTCCCCCATCCCACAATAGACTTAGCGGTCTGACTGAGCATTGGTCAGGTTTGTGGGGCGGCTCCATAGTCATACTAGACCCACACATTGAGTTTACTACTTGACCATATCTCTTCCTATATGGACATGTCAGATCGATATGGACTTTAAAACAATGGCCCGGATTCACGTAGCACTTACACCGACGTATCCACAGATACGCCGCGTAAGTGTAAATGTGCGCCGTTGTATCTATGCGCCGTGCTCATAGAACTAAATACGCCTGAAAATAGGCTTCCTCCGACTGACGTAACTTTCCTACGCTGGCGTATCTTGGGCGCATATTTACGCTGGCCGCCTCATTGCAAATATGCAAATGAGTGAGATTCACAAACGTACTTGCGCCCGGCGCATTAATATATGCGGTTTGCGTAAGGCCCCATACTCACGAGCAAACATGTCTGCTGAAACTGGCCCGCAGGCCAGTTTCAGCAGACATGTTTGGTCGTGTGTGGGCGCGAGCGGGCCGAATTCCAGCAAACATTTGCCCGCCGGGCCTTTTCCCAGCGGGCAAATATTCCTGGACTTGTTTTAAAACAGCCCGCTGGAATTCAGCCCGCTCGGACATGTACGGTCGTCAGTACAGACCTACCGTACATGTCCAGGCGCCCGCCGTCCCTCGCATGCGTCGAATGACTTCGACGCATGCGTGGAAGCATTTTAAAGGCGGGCCGCCCACGTCGCCGCGTCATTGTCGCGGCGACACCGCGTCATCGACGCGGCGACACCGCGGACACGCCCCGCGTATTGTTTACGCGCGGACTTCTGTACGATGGTGTGTACAACCATCGTACAGAAGCCCTCTGGCAGACATGTATGGTGAAAACGGTCCGACGGACCGCTTTCACCATACATGTTTGTCCGTGTGTACCCGGCCTAAGGCTTACGTCCGGCGTAAAGTTAAGCCTCATAAAGCAGGTGTAAGTCATGTTAAGGTATGGACCAGGGAACAGCCGTCGCCGTATCGTATTTTCGATACGCTACGTCGGCATAACTATGCGCCGAGGTACGAGAATCCGGGCCAATGTGTATATACGATACTTAAAACAATAATTATGGAACAAACCACTTATTTAAAAAACCATTACGGATACATCTTAATCTGCAAACTACTAAATCTAATACACTACATATTTTTCTGGACTACATGCCCCGAAGTAGCGTAGGGACAGTCAATATTAGAATACATGTAGTTAAATTATACAACTTGATTCAAAGTATATGTTGGAGATAAAAATCAACATATTACTGCCCAATAGAATAAAATAAAATAAAATATAAAATATATAAAAAATACTGGTACTATAGTCCATACTAAAAATGTGAGACTTACTGAGCTAAAAATTACTTAAAAAACAATTTAGGTCGAACTCTACATTCATTCCTCCCGGGTAAGTGTTTTAAGGCTATACAGTCTTTTAGATAAAGATCTGAAGAAAATCCTCCCAGATAAATGGAAAATCATTTACAGGAGAGCCCCCACTTTGAGGGACATGATTGTGAAATCTGTGGCAGTATCACCACCTAAACCAAGTTATACATTTTTTAATGGAAAAGGTTTTTACCCTTCCAATTGCTATGCTTGTAAACACGCTAAAAAATTCTTAGGGAAAATAACTGAATTTATTGGAACTAACACTGGACAATCCTATACAATAAAATACTTTATAGGATGACACGCTGAAGGGGTAGTATATGTACTACAATGCAGCTGTAAACTTCAGTACGTAGGAAGGACAAAAAGAGCCCTGAAAGTCAGAATAAAGGAACATATCCAGAATATATGTAAAGGTTTTCCAAAACATAGTGTATCGCATCATTTTGCACAATTCCATAATCAAGATCCGTCCAAATTACAATTCTGGGGTATTGAAAAGTTTAAGGATTTATGGAGAGGTAACCATAAAATCAGAACTATAAGCCAAAAGGAATCCCGATGGATTTATACCCATAACACACTTACCCCGGGAGGAATGAATGTAGAGTTCAACCTAAATAGTTTTTTAAGTAATTTTTAGCTCAGTAACTCTCACATTTTTAGTATGGGCTGTAGTTCCAGTATTTTTTAAATATTTTATTTTATTTTATTCTATTGGGCAGTAATATGTTGATTTTTATCTCCAACACATACAGGGTGGGCCATTTATATGGATACACCTTAATAAAATGGGAATGGTTGGTGATATTAACTTTCTGTTTGTGGCACATTAGTATATGTGTGGGGGGAAACTTTTCAAGATGGGTGGTGACAATGGCGGCCATTTTGAAGTCGGCCATTTTGAATCCAACTTTTGTTTTTTCAATAGGAAGAGGGTCATGTGACACTTCAAACTTATTGGGAATTTCACAAGAAAAACAATGGTGTGCTTGGTTTTAACGTAACTTTATTCTTTCATGAGTTATTTACAAGTTTCTGACCACTTATAAAATGTGTTCAATGTGCTCTCCAGTGACATGCGACGAGTGCTACGCTGTGGGCTCTTGCTGAATGAAGCTAGGACAGCCACTGATGTTTCTTTATTAGACCCCTTTCACACTGGATACGCCTATAGCGGAGCGTTAAAATCGCGGTAAAACACTGCTATTTTACCGCGATTTTACCGCAAAATTTGGCTTGTTCAGGGGTGACATCACCCCATCTGATAAGAGCAAGATCAAGACATTTTGGACACACTATAATGTCTGATATTGCCTTCAGTTTTTCAATGTTGAACTTTGTAAGTTCCAGAGTTGTGTATGTTATGTTTTGAAACATGCCTGTTTATGCAATAAAAATAAATAATGAAAAAAAAAAAAGTTGTATTTTAACCCCAAAAAATTCTAACGCACGTGTGAATGTGCACAGAGTACAACTTTTTATAAACAACTATGTGTGGCTTCTTATTTCATTGCTAAATACCTGTGTTATTAATAAGTTGGTGTTTACAGTGACAATGGGGGTTCTTTAATAATGGAAAATCCACTTGGCACTACAAGTGCACTAGGAGAACCTAGGAGACAGCTAAAAGAAACACAAGCAATAGATAAAATTCAAGATTTTATCAGATTTTTTTTTATTATTATAAAAAAAATGATTTAAACATTGTCTGGCATAGCAATGGCCCCCCTACCCATAAAATAATCAACATATTTTTGGCGCACTTCATGGGCGGTTTGGGGGGGCAAGCCAGGACAGCCATATTCAAGGCCCATCAGGGGACTCCCTAAAAGTCCGGCCTCAGGCCCAACTAAGCCAAGATAATTTGGTGAATTTTGGCATAAAAATTTGTGCAGTATGCAGCAGGATAAGATGATAGGCGAAATTGGCTGGCCATTATCCCGAAGGCATTCTCAATGACTCTTCAGGCTCTGGCCAGCTGGTAGTTAAAAACCCTCCTCTCCAGGGGTGAGGGTCCATCTGGGGGAATGGCCTCATCAGATGTGGTCCCAGACCAAATGCTTCATCTGCGACGAACACAAATGGGAGTCCTTCCTCGTTGTCTTCATCAGGTGGCAATAGCAGGCCACCCCTCTGGAGACATCGGGAAAACGCCGTCTGGGCGAAGACTCCGACATCCGACCATTCTTCCCCACGTCCACATAGAGGAACTCATATTGTGCCGACACCACCGCCATTAACACGATATTATATAGTTAAAATAGCATGACCCTGAATGAGGTGGTGGCACGATGTGGACGTGCTTCCCATCTATTGCACCTCCACAGTTGGTAAAGTCCCACCGGTGGGCAAACTGGGATGCCACGGTCTGCCATTCGTGTGGCCTTGAAGGAAACTGTGGAGTCAAACCCGGGAAAAAAAAATATTAGTACTTTTGCACATAACATTGCAAGCAGATGGAGGCAAGTGGAGGAAAGGGAGGAGTCTTGGAATGGCGCGGTCAGCGTGGAAGAGCAGCTAGATGGGAGCCCTCGCTCTCCAGCCCAGCTGATGCATAGGAGCCGGACCTCTCCCCCTCCCTGATAGACCGCCCCCCCTCCCTCTCCCCTGCCTGGAAATGCGGTCTCTGTGCCGAGTCCTCGCCCTCATCGTCTCGGTTAGGTCTGCCGGAGATCTCCCGGACGTCCGCGGTGCACGGAAGGTGCGCGATCGGGTGCGCTGCGGCTTCTCTCCCTGAGCAGCGGCGGCGACGGGGGTGTGTGGTATAGCGAGAGCGGTACTCGGAGACGATACTACGCCACTCTGTGCAGAGTGGGGGGAGGATACAGTGACGCGAATGGGGACCGGAGCTCCCCCCTGACGCAACAGAAAGTTTCTTTTTTTTTTTTTTTTTTTTGGTATGGTGCCCTCTTAATTCTGCAGAGTTTGCGGGTTCCCACGCTGGGGAGGTGTCTTGGGCAGTAGTGGGGTGGTCAGCGGCAAGCTGTGCATATCAACAGGTCCCGCAAGCAGGTCAGAGGCAGATGAAAGGGAGACCTAACATCAGCAACACCACGTTGTCTTGCAGCCTAAGTAACCCACCCCACCAAAAGCAAAGAAAAGATTGAGCCCACATCTAGCCCTACAAATCCCTGTAACAGGAGGGTAAGATCCGAAACAAACAGCAGCAGTTCATATGTGGCATTTTATTCCCTTTGAAAACTACCAGAACGGTGAGTAGTTCATATTCATCAGAATGGTGAGTACAAGGCTTTAATACGGACTAAGATCTAATAACTAAAGGGAAAAGGAAAAGAGAAAAGAAAGAGGATTTTAAAGGGACACTGGTATTAGAGGGCCAACAGCCGGGACTGACACAGAGATACAACAATAAGTAACATAAGAGATATATGCCTGTTAATGTTGTTCTCTGTACCTGTAATCATTTGGATTTGGCGGCCGCTTCCCCCGCTATCTCTCCCTCTCCTATTGTGAGGATTCATTAAGATACAGTGAGATCCGTTTTTTTTTGTGGAGCATACGTGGAACCCCACGAGAAGTCAGTAATGTTATATAGTTCACATTGTGTGTTACTGGTTACAGCATATATATGACCGAGTAGAGAACGGGGCTAAAAACGGATAAACATTTATGTAAGAAAGTTGTATACAGTATACAGTATAACTCAAAGCAGCAAATATTTTTCCCTTCTCTGTCTGTAAGCTGAATAAGTATTGTTACATGTAGCATACACTCTCCACTACCGTAAAACGGACATTTTATAAAATACCTGTAAAGTGTGCAGGCACATCTCAGGTGCGGCAAGAAGGATATACATCCAGGGCTATTGTATGACAGATAGGGCTGAAGGAAGGCCACTAGGGGAAAAGGAGCGAGAGGCGGGGCAATCCCAAAGGGCCCCCGCTTAAGTCAAAGTCCAGGCCCGATGTGTAAATTTGTGACACATGGGATAAACGGAGACAACCCACAAATAGAGAAAGCAATAACCACTAGAGGAACTCAAGCAGAAAAGGAAAAAAAAAAAAAAGAAGATAAAAAAAAAGGGACTGGTAGTACCTTGGCGGACGCAGGATCACTTTCAGAGTCACTATTAGAGACTATAACAGACCAAGACAGAGAAACAGACAAAGATAAAGAAATAGACCCCGAACAAAGAAATAAGGACGAAACGCAGGACATGACACTTTTGCCAACAAAAAGGGAAATGGAGGGAATGTTTGCTGCTTTAGAGAGATCACTTAAATCGCAAATGGAAAAAATGGAGAGAAATATGGGGCATATACTGGAAAGAGTTGAAGAAGTGGAGAAAAAAGTCGATTGTAATGCAACTTCAGTTAAAAAACTAGAGGATGAAATAAAAACATTAAAAATAATCCAACGAGAACAGGCGTATAAATTAGAAGATCAAGAAAACAGAGATCGAAGGAAGAACATCAGAATACGTGGAATCCCAGAAACAACACAAGCTGAGGATCTCCCAGAAATAATAAGAAAAGTATGTAATCCAATATTAGAGAGAGAAACAACCTCCCCACTAAAAATAGAACGCGCACATAGGATAAGGAGTTCGAGAGAGAGAGTACAAGATTATCCAAGGGACATTATTGTCAGATTTGAAAGTTGGGAAGAGAAAAACCAACTATGGAGAAAACTGAGAGGGAAGTCGCCATTGGAATATGATCAACATAATATCCAAATATACCAAGACCTGTCACAAGAGACGTTAAAAAGGAGAAGAAGCTTAAAACCCCTGTTGGGAATCCTGCAGGAACATGATATACAATACAATTGGGGATTCCCGGCCTGCCTAATTGGCAGGAAAAATGGTATCTCTGCAAGACTGAGGTTCCTAGAGGAAGTTCCAGAATTTTGTCACCGTCTAGATATCCCAATACCAAAGAGAGATTAATAATGTTGAGGCGATGGGGAAGGGGGGGAGGGGGGGGCGGCGGGAGGGGGGGGAAAGGGAGATTCAAAGATAGTAAACAACGGAAGCTGGGCGGGCGAGGGGGGGCCCTGGAGAGTATTCCTTCCCCAGAGTTCCCATTTTTGGGGGATAGGAGACCGGGCCAAAAAGAATTCCACCTTAGCGAGAGGAGCAAAAGAGCGCCTAGAGCGCCAAACAGGAAAAGCTCCAAATGACCGAAGGGTCAAGGATCGATCAGAAGGGAGGGGGGTCGAGGGAGGGGATGAGAAAGCCCCATACAAAGATCACAGGGGCAAGGCAGGAGTGGCGGGGAGAGGAGGAAGGGAGGAGGGGAGGGAGGGGAGGGAGAGGGGGTTCGGGTGGGAGAAGGGAGGGGAGGACTAGGAAAGGGGACGTAGATCTATGTGTCATGCAACAGGAAAAAACACAAGCATTGGAGAAAGATAGAAGGAAAAAAAAAAAAAGAAAGAAATGACAAACATAAATTTCTTAACATATAATGTAAGAGGCCTCAATTGCCCGGAAAAAAGGCATATGATATTAAGAGAGGTCGAAAGGTATTCAGCTGAAATAGTTTTTTTACAAGAGACCCACATAACATTGGATTCTAGTGTTAGACTGTATTCTCGGGCAGTTCCCACCTGGTACTATGGGGACTCCCCAAAGAAGAGAGCTAGGGGGGTCGCCATAGGAATAGGGAAGAACATCGCTTTCACGGTAGAAGATAGGAAGGTAGACCCCGAAGGCCGTTATTTGTTTTTAAAAGGAGTACTCCAAGGAAAAAGATACACGTTAGCAAACATATACTGCCCAAACAGCCAACCACACAAATACCTGAGGGGGATTTTGAATGCTTTAATGGATTTTAAATGTGGACATGTAATATTAGCAGGAGACCTCAACCTTTCAATGGACTACCAACTGGATAGCACGTCCGGGGCACAGAGGCGTATTATTAAACAGCTAAGAATATTAGGAAAAAAAATGCACAGCTGCTGTTTAATAGATCCTTGGAGAATTGCATATCCAAACAAAAGGGACTATACTTATTACTCCTCTGTGCATGGAACATATTCAAGACTGGACTATCTATTGGTAGACCACGAGCTACTAGAAGAGGTAGTTAAAATATCAATAGGAGTAACTACAATCTCAGACCATGCCCCTGTAACACTGACAATTAGATTTAAAGAGATAGAGCAAAGAAAAGGATCATGGAATTTAAATGAAGAACTTATAGAGGACAGCGAGGTAGATAACATAGTGAGAACTGACTTGGATCAATATTTTACTCTCAATAACACTCCCGAAGTAAGCGTAGCCACGGTTTGGGAGGCCCACAAAGCATACATCAGAGGGAAACTAATTTCGATAGGAGCAGGGAAAAAAAAGATAAGAAAACTAAATATGGAAAATTTAACAAATGAGCTTTTTAAACTGGAGCAAACGCATAAAGAGCGAGGGGAAAGTGAAATATATCAAGAAATTGTTATAAAGAGGGCCCAGCTCAGAGACTTGATGAAGGTTGAAACAAGGGACATATTCAAAAACGTTAGAAAAGAGAGGTATAAATGGGGGAATAAACCAGGGAAATACTTAGCTAAAATATCCAGGGAAAAAAAAAAAAAAAATTACATAGAAAAAATAAAAAATCAAGACGGCCTAGTGAAATATAAGACGTCTGAAATTGCGGATTCTTTTCGGACCTATTACAGCTCATTATATTCAATAAGGCTCAACGAATCTCAAGAGCAGGAAAAAACTAGAAAAACGAAAATTAGGGAATACCTAAAAGAAGTGAAATTACCTAAAATCCCTCAAAAGGATATTGAATCACTAGAGGCTCCAATAACGCAAGATGAGATATACAGAGCTTTCCAGGAAACACCGAGTGGTAAGAGTCCAGGCCCTGATGGCCTGCCGATTAAATATTACAAAAAATTTAAAGAACTCCTGGTCCCAGAGATGTGTAACTATTTTAATAAAATAGGAGAGGAAGAGGAAATGAGAAAAGAATCCCTATTGGCAAATATTTCTATTATCCCTAAAACAGGAAAAGATGGAACTCTGTGCTCCAACTATCGACCAATAGCATTGCTAAACGCAGACCTGAAGGTATATGCGAAAATATTAGCAACTAGGATAAAGGGTTTAATGCCGCAATTAATAAACGCAGATCAGGCAGGCTTTGTAATAGGCAGAGAAGGGAGAGATAATAGCATAAGGACCCTGTTGGTGTTACAACACGATCCAAAAAAGAAACCCCCAGTCGTACTCATGTCATTAGATGCTGAAAAAGCATTCGACAGAGTCGACTGGGGGTTTATGATGGAAACTCTACAGAACGCAGGCCTGGGACCAAGGTTTATGAAATGGGTAAAGAATTTATATAGTCACCCGACGGCAAGGGTGAAGGTCAATGGGAGTATGTCGTCTGTATTCGAAATGAAAAATGGAACCAGACAGGGGTGCCCGCTCTCACCTCTCCTATATGTAATAGCTCTGGAACCTTTGTTAGCAAAAATCCGGGAAAACCCGGATATAGGGGGGGTGAGAGTGGGAGATGAAGAACATAAGGTGGCGGCGTACGCAGACGACATACTCCTATATCTGACCAAACCTAGGGTTTCCCTCCCTAATGTCATAAAAGAAATAAAAAGATACGGTGAACTATCAAATTTTAAAATAAACCCGATTAAAACAGTAATTTTGAATTTGGGGATAGATAAAAAAGAAGCAGAAGAACTACAGAAAGATTTTCCATTTACATGGGAGAAAGAAGCTATAACATATTTAGGAATAAAAATTACATCAACACTTGAAAAACTTTACTCGGTTAACTTTGTCCCCTTAATTAACGACATTAATCAAGATCTGAAAAATCTAGCAAAAAAACGCATTTCTTGGATAGGTAAGATCAATGCGTTTAAAATGATGATATTACCGAAGATTACATACAAACTTCAAATGCTCCCAATTAAAATACCACAAAGTTTTTTTAAAGTAATCAAAACAGTAATCTTGAAATACATATGGGCAGGTAAAAAGGCTAGACTAAGCTATTCATTGTTGAGCATGAAAAAAAAAGGAGGGGGGTTGGGGCTCCCTGACATAAAAAGATATTATTTCGCAGTTAATTTAGCTAGGTTGATAGAATGGTCAAATACACACACAAAAAAAAAATGGGTACAAATGGAAGAAAAATTAAGTAGCACACAATTAAATAGAAATATATGGATACCACCAAAAATGAGGGAATTGGGCACAAATACACATAGTATAACAAGGAATGTATTTAGAGTGTGGGATATACTATTTAGACGGGAAAAATGGGAGTATAATTCCCCATTAATCCCATTAGCAGGCACAAATTTTTTTCCACCAGGTAATGGAACACGTTTTGGAAAGTTATTGGGGGAGAAAAAATTAAAAGACATTGTCACACGGGGAAAAATTAAATTAAGACAAGATATAAAGATAGGAGAAGGGGAACAAAGGATGAGTGAATGGGAGTATTTGCAGCTAAAACACTTTGTGAGCACACTAGCACAACCGATTAGGGAAGACAAGACACTACACCCAATAGAAAAAATATGTAATATGGACAAGCCCCTGAAACATGGTATATCAAAAGCATACGGGATACTAACGGAGCTCGAGACCCAGGACACACTTCCCTTCTTAGAAAAGTGGGAAAACGACTTGGGCATAAAGATTGATAAAATACAAACGATAGGAGCAGTATACAACTATGCTTCGGATATTACCACCATAGAAGCAAACTATAAATGCATGGTTCGATGGCACTTGACTCCATCAAGAATGAGTAAGATTCACCCACATAACTCAGAGTTATGTTGGAGAGATTGTAAACAAAAAGGAACAAATATGCACATATGGTGGGACTGCCCGAGAATACAGGAATACTGGAAAGAAATCGTGGAATATACGGTAGAAATAACAGGAGAAAGGATTCCCTGTAGCCCGCTGACCTGTCTGTTTCACGGAACTGAAAAAAAAAAAAAACAATATGGAACAACTCTGGTCCCAGTGTTGCTAAACGCAGCAAAGGCCCTGATCCCAAAAAATTGGTTACTTCCAAAGAGGCCATCAATTAAAGAGTGGATAGAAAGGATGGAATATATAGAAGAGATGGAGTATCTTGCCTGTAGAGAGACAGGAGAAGAGGACAAATACAGGGCGATCTGGGAAAAATGGAAAGTGTTTAAATCTACAGAGAAGTTTGTCCGGGGAATGACAGAAGTAGATAGGTGAGAAACCAAATAGAAGATTGCATGACACACAGATCCAGGATGGAGGGGGGAAGGGGGGAAAAAAAAAAAAAAAAGGGGTTAGTTATGATATAATAGTAAGTAATGTCGTCAGACCTATGAATCGCTAAAAGAATAATGAATGGCTCAAAAAACATCAAATCTCTAACCGTATAATAGAAAAGGAATCTAAATATATAATTAATATAAAGCAAAAAAAAAAAAAAAAAAATTAAACTCCACGGATGATGCGAAGCCACAAGAGAGACGCTAAGGGCGGTCGAACCGTGAGCTTGTCCCACGATCATACGTGAGCAGAGTCTGACGTGAAGACATGATTAAAAAAAAAAGAAAAAAAAAAAAAAAAAAAAAAAAAAAAAACATTGCAAGCAGATAATACAAAAACATTCTTGACCAACATCAGTATAACATTTATTTAAAGGAGTATTTAACCCCTTCATTCCCGGGCCATTGTAAAATGCAGGAACCCTCCCTCGATCCGGGTGGATGTCATATGACGTCCTTTGTTCCCAGGGATCTAGGGAGTGCACGCGCCGCTGGCGTGCACGCTCACCTGCGGCACCGCTCGTGACCCGACGCGCGTGCCTGGCGGCCGCGATTGCCGCCGGGCACCCGTGATTGCCGGTGTTTACGGCAGAAGCGTGGATCTGGGTGTGTAAACACCCAGATCCACCTCCTGTCAGAGGTGAGGAGACTGATGCTGTGTTCCCAGAACAGAGGAACACACATCGGTCTCCTCCCCTTGTGAGTCCCCTCCCCCCTACAGTTAGAACACACTTTAGGGAACATTTTAACCCCTTCAGCGCCCCCTAGAGTTAATCCCTTCCCTGCCAGTCACATTTACACAGTAATCTGTGCATATTTATAGCACTAATCGCTGTATAAATGTGAATGGTCCCAAAAACGTGTCAAAAGTGTCCGTTGTGTCTGCCGCAATGTCACGGTCACAATAAAAAAATCGCAGATCGCCGCCATTACTAGTAAAACAAATAATAAAATAAAAATGCCATAAATCTATCACTTATTTTGTAGACGCTATAACTTTTGCGCAAACCAATCAATATATGATTATTGCGATTTTTTAAATAAAAATAAATAAATAAATGATGTGCCACTTTTTGTTGGTCTATCACAGAAAATCCCAATAAAATACATTTACACCTTTGGTTGTAACATGACAAAATTTGGAAAATTTCAAGGGGTATACTTTTACAAGGCTCTATAAGTTTGAAAGTTTGGAACTGTATTGGCTGATCTTTGTAGCTGAAAAATTACCTCTCTGAATCCCCCTTGTCTACTGGAATGTGTTGATTAGTGGGAGTTTGAGGGAGGGGAACCACATCTTTATATGAAGAGGTTGTTTTTTTGTTTGTTTTTTAATGAAAACTGTGAGCTATATTCATTATATGTAATATGATTGTCCATGTTCAAGTAGGAACAGGTTTATTATGGTTTCTTAGTACTGAGGGGTAGTGATACATGTCTGTATCTTGCAAGCACATGTAGAGGCTCTCTGAGAGTGTAATTATTAAAACAAGAATTGTGAATAAATAACTGTATATGCTGGAGCCTGGCTTGGACATGACGGCATGAGGGCACTCAGCTAAAGAGCTTCTGCACTCTCCTTAAAACTATCGACAATTGTTACTGCTAAATTTGCCCTTTTTGCTCTGGGACTTGCCAAGGAAACAGCAAGTGTTGCCATCTGGTCTCGTTACACCTGAGAGTCGAGATACAAGCACGGGTATTTTGGTCTGGGGCGTTTCCCTTTTTATATTGCAGAAAATTATTATCTCTTTCATTGTAATTTGCTTTTCTGTTTGTTTGTTGTTTTGCCAATTTAATATCTATTTACAGTTGTTACGCCCTGAATCTTGTCATTTGTTTCTTCCTGACAGATGAAAAAACATCCTCATTAATGGTTGTGGACTTACCCTAAAGCCATGCAGGGACCTTTTACTACCTCATATCCCGACTTAAGCTGTTGTTATATAACGTGCAGAGACTAAATTATCCTAATAAGAAGAGTAAACTCTGGCTGGAATGACGCCGCTTTCACCCCAGGTAATTATGCTACTGGAGACTCATTTTGCCACAGCTTCTATGCCAGGGTCAGCAACCCGTTGATCGGATCCTACGTTTAGATCGCAGGTAGGTGACAGGTCGATTGCGTCCCTTTCTTGCCAAACTCAAACTGCTCCTCCCACATATGCAGAGTGGCACAGGGAAGGAACAACTTAGTATGCTGCACCACTGACAACTTCCAAGCAGAAGGAAGGGGAAACTGAATAAGAGGGTCAGCATTTAGTGTAACCGATCCCCTGTAGTTCCTCCTACTGTCCAGTTTCCCCTTTCTTCTTCTGTCCGGGCACCCTTTGTGCTCCCCTAGTCCCCCTCTCCTCACAGTACGTGCCGGCTTCCACCCTCTCCCTCTAGCCAGCTGCTGCGATACCGAACATTCACTGCTCATTCATAACTGAAGCATAATAAGCTGTTTTTGCTGTACTTCAGTTTGTGAATGAACAGGAAGACTGTGAAGAGATCTCTCTTTTCCACTGAGGCCGCGTCCTCCATCTCCTTTCTGTGTCTCAAAAGTGAGACATCATGGTTCTGTATAGACCCCTGATATTTCACCAAGGCCCCCCAACAGGGCTGTTAAAAAAAAAAAAAAATACAATTGCAAAATTGATAAAAAAACGACTCACACCGTCTACTGTCCTACGGAAACCAACCTCTGCCCTACTGACACCATATACTGCTCTACTGACACCGTCCACTGCCCTACTGACAGCATCCTCTGCCCTCCTGACAGCATCCTCTGCCCTCCTGACACTTTCCACTGCACTATTGGCATCGTCCACTTCACTACTGACACCATCCTCTGCCCTACTGACACCATTCACTGCTCTACTGACACCCTTCAGTGCTCTACTGACACCATCCTTTGCTCTACTGACACCAGCCACTGCTCTACTGACACCATCCTCTGCCCTACCAACAAAGTCCACTGCTCTGCTAATACCATCCACTGCTGTACTGATTGACACTGCCTACTACCCTACCAACACTAACCTCTGCCCTACTGACACCGTCCACTGCTCTACTGACACCATTCACCATTCTACTGACACTGTCCACTGCTCTACTGACACCATCCTCTGCCCTACAGACATTACCCACTGCTCTCCTGACACCAACCTCTGCCCGTTTTACATTGTCCACTGTCCATACACAATCCACTGTCCACTGCTCTACTGACTGACACTGTCCACTTTTAAGTTAGGCAAAGTTTATATTTTTACAGTGACGTTTGGTTCATAATATTTCTCTTCCGTTCATGGATGGACACAGCAGCCTTTGTATTATATCCTTCCTTCCAGGAGAGACTATCTCTCCAGGAAGGAAGGATATAATACCCTAAGGTCAAAGGCTGCGGTGTCAGTCCATGAACTCAGAGAAATGGATTTTACGGTGAGTACAAAAATCCTATTTTCTCTTCCGTTCATGGACGGACACAGCAGCCTTTGACCTTAGGGTATTATATCCTTCCTTCCAGGAGAGATAGTCTCTCCTGGAAGGAAGGATATAATACAAAGGCTGCTGTGTCCGTCCATGAACTCAGAGAAATGGATTTTACGGTGAGTACAAAAATCCTATTTTTTCTAAGTTTACCTTACTATTTAGACAGGCCTAGTTAGTTAATTACTTAAAAAAAAAAAGGGAACTGCACCTCATTGATCACTTTAATGTTGTTCAGGTAGATCTCCACTACTCAATGGTTGCCTACCCCTATTCTATGCTGACACTTCCTACTCATACATTTAATCAATGGTATAATAGCGTTTCTTCTGTTCCCAAGGAGTAACTATTTTGATACACAAATCCTGTCCCTTCAAGCTGACAGAGCAAATGGCAGATCTGGAGGGTAGGTCTCTTTTTGTCAAAAGGGTTCTTGAAGGCCATAAATTTGCACCCAACTCTCGTACAATACATTTTTTGCCTGGGGTGTCATCTTAATTGGCTGACTTAAAAAAAGGGTGTTCTATTGTTTGGATGCAATTTTTAAACTATGCACTGATTCTCTTGTGGATACTTGCTAAGGGAATCAGCTATCTCTTTTGCAGCACTAAAACAGTTTAAGAAATTGCTACAATCCTTGCATCTTATTGATTGCTGGTGGTCCTTAAACCCCACACTGAAGGATTATAGCTGTTACTCAAAAACATATAAAGTGTTTACATTGATCAATGTTGCCTCCAAAATCCTAATACTACCTCTTTAATACAAAAAGAGTTGTGATTGTGCACCAGTCAACCCAATGTTGCATTTTCCCGACTTGGCCAGTAAAGTACAAACCTGTAGGCTGAACGACACTCTGTTAGAATACAAAACATCACATACATCATTACCAACTCTATTAACCCTTTTACCATTGATGTACGTCATGTCTTTGGCAGCGCGGGGGGGGGTTTACACACACACTCTTGGCAGCTGCAGCCACCAGCTGCGTGTGTATATCTGACAAGCCGACTGCCAACTGTCAGATGAAAGCAATCTACACCCCTTCTACACACCCTGGTAACTGACTTTTTGTCCCCTATGTTAAAAAAGTGATTAAAAAAGTTAAAATAATAAAAGTTCCACCCAAGCACTGAAAATCCCCCGCAAAAAATTTGCCCCCCACATACGCATACATACAAACAGAAATGCATGTGTTGGAGGTGCCTTTGCAAGAAAACACCAATTGCGCTACACATATCACCACACACGTCAGAGTGAGACCAATCATTTTAGTCCCATTATTCATGGTTGCCTGCAAACTGATGACCTGAAGGGTCTTTTAACCACTTAAGGACCGCCTAACGCCGATATACGTTGACAGAATGGCACGGCTGGGCACAGGCACTTACCTGTACGTCGCCTTTAAGAGCCCATCCGTAGGTTGCTTACGCCGCCGCGCTCGCGACCCGGTCCGAAGCTTCATGACCGCGCCTGCGGGACACGCGCACCCAATCGCCACCGGTGTCCCGCGATCGGGTCACAGGAGCTGAAGAACGGGGATAGGTTTGTGTAAACACACCTTCCCCGTTCTTCTCTGTGGCAGTGTCACTGATCGTCTGTTCCCTGTTATAGGGAATGATGATCAGTGACATCACACCTACAGCCACGCCCCCCTACAGTAAGAATCACTCCCTTAGGGCACACTTAACCCCTTAGCGCCCCCTAGTGGTTAACCCCTTCACTGCCATTGTCATTTTCACAGTAATCAGTGCATTTTTATAGCATTTTTCGCTGTGAAAATGACAATGGTCCCAAAAATGTCTCAAAAGTGTCCGATGTGTCTGCCATAATTTCGAAAAAAATCGCTGATCGCCGCCATTACTAGTAAAAAAACAAAAAAATATTAATAAAAATGCCATAAAACTATCCCCTATTTAGTAAACGCTATAACTTTTGCGAAAACCAATCAATAAACGCTTATTGCGTTTTTTTTACCAAAAATATGTAGAAGAATACGCATCGGCCTAAACTGGGGAAAAAAAATGTTTTTTATGTATTTGAGGGGGGGGGGTTAATTATTATAGCAAAAAGTAAAAAATCAAGGTGAACCCGGGCAACGGGTCGCCGGAAGACGGTGCCTCCCGCTACTCTTACGGCTACGGTGTCTCCGGTGTGCTGGCTCTCTGGGATGAGTTTCTTCTGTAGCAGGGTCATCGTGGCCCCAGTATCGCGTAGCCCATTGGCTACCTTTCCATTGACCCGGACAGTCTGCCTGTGTTGCTGCCTGTTGTCCTGGTTAGCTGCTTGTATCGGATCTGCCTCGTGCAGAACGCCCCAATGTTCTTCCTCCTCAACGCAGTGGGACGGTCCGACTGGGGTTTGTAGGCAATAGCCGGCGGGGGTGCCGCTGATCGATAATCCACCCGAGCTGTGGTCTTGACCACAGAGTTGTCCAGTTTGCGGGCGTCTGTGTATTCGTCCGCCAGGCGAGCTTCTTCAGACAAGGAGAAAGGGTTTCTGTCCCGGACCCATTCTCTGACTTCCCGGGACAGTTTGTCAAAGAAGTGCTCCAGCAGGAACACCTGCAGCACCACTTCCCCGGATTCAGTTTGGCATCCATCGACCCAGTGGGATGCTGTGCGGTGTAGGCGGCATGCCCACTCGGTATATGAGTCTCCAGTCTGCTTGCTCGTCTCTCGGAACCGCCTCCGGTATGCCTCTGGTGTGACGGCATACCTGGCCAAAAGTGCTTCTTTTACCAGTCCATAGTTCATAATATCCTTGTCTGGGATGGCCCTGAACGCTTCACTGGCCCGGGCCGGACAATTTCCCAGACAAAATGGTAACCCATTCCTCTGTGGGTACCCGGTGTAGGGCACAAATCAGCAAGGTACCCATCAATCTCCCCTTCAGTTTAAATGAAGTTCTTAAAAGCAGCAAAATGTATCTTTCTCCTTTCAGTTGGTGCTGCTGTGACTTCTGCTGCTGCAGAACGTCTTTGCCGTAGCCAATTTGCATCCACAGCAGCTATAACTACGGTCTATGATCTCCGGTGGAGGGGCCATAGTGTGCCAGTCTTGGTTTGACAGCCCGATCAAAACTTGCCTCCTCCGGGGTCCTGTCTGTTACGCTGGGCCTTTCCGTTAATTTGGGTCTTTCCGCTCCATCCATTTGGACAAGTTCTGTGATCACGTCCATCTTCTTATGGTTGCTGGCTGGTCTGCCACGGTTCTCCAGTAGTCCTTGTAGCTGTCCTTTAAGCGATGGAATTATCCCACTGCTGCCACCAATTGTAACGGAAATGGGACAGGGGTTAAATCCGTTCACGATATTCCATTTCATCCAAGACAGCTTATTGACACTCCAACCAACAGGACCCGATCCATCCCATTTCCCAGAAGAAGACGAGACACACAGCTCTGTGCTTCTGGTTTCAAATGTAATGACAACTTTAAAGGTTTCTTAGCTTGCTTATATGCAGTACACAGGTTACAGAAATCACAGGAACAATCAAACTGCCCCCCCCCTCATCACACCATGGGGGGGCTTCAATCACATTCTTTTACATAATGATATTCAGAGTTAATTATCCCCCAGACGTTGCGTCTCCGACAAGTACATTCCACACATAAACAGTATACATAATGAGAGGTCTGGTAGCCAGGCTGACTCTCAGTTTCAATCCACAGAAGCAGTCTTAGTTAGCATCTCAACAGCCTCACACAATAGAAGGCCTTTCAAGAGCCAGGCTCATTTAACAACTCACTAGCCAGGGCTAATCATAGAAATGAGTCACTATTGACTGGTTGGGTCACAATATTCTTTACAGACATTTAAAGAATATATGGTAGATTACTGTCCATGTTAAAACAATCCAATATATGTCTCTTTATTTCCTGGCTCAATCTGTGCCCAACAGTGACTCCTGTTACATTATATATTTTGCTTTTTTAATTTTATTTTAAACTGTTCCTCTCTTTTTTTTATTTTTTTTATAATTGTTATTGTTATCTTAGGGCATGTAAATATCCCCTATGATAGCAATAGTTAGTGACAGGTACTCTTTTTTGAAAAAAATGGGGTCTATCAGACCCTAGATCTCTCCTCTGCCCTCAAAGCATTTGACCACACCAAGATCTGTGTGATAAAATGTTTTCCCACTTTCCCAATGGCGCGGTTTATATGAAAAGAATGTTACCAAGATGATACCTAAACCCGCAGGCATCATTCTGGTATAACCATTCAAAGTCCAGCAACATACCATACGTTGATGGTTCTTGTTGGACATGTATTGTAATCTTTTTTTTCTTTTCATGCAGCCTGTTGGCTGAACGAAAAAAACAGATTGATCGGTGGGTATGCCCACCATTAGAATACCTCCCTTCATCCACTTCTAATAATGGGCATACATGCACCATTTATATATGCCGAAGCATGGGGGCATCCTCCTGCAAAAAAGTTACTGGCAAGCCCCTTTCTGAATTTCGACTGTATGTACGTGGCATACAAATTTCTGGCGCATACACACGGTCTGTCTTTTCCACGGGCAAGCTTCCGTCGGAATTTCGACCGTATGTACACGGCATTAGGAGCAAAATCGCTCCTCCGCCCCTAATGCCCCCATGCTTCGGCATATATGCTCTTTTTTTAACTGTGGTGGTGAAATCACCTCCTACAGCATTGGAGTCGCGGCTTTATGTATCGTGGGAGCAAACGCTGTTGCTGTCACGCTAAATAAATCCACGCTGCAACTGAATGGCCTACCTGCTAAGCAAATGATGGTTAACATTAAAACAAAGTAACATTACATTTTAACAGTAAGACCTTACCATACCATACCTGCAAAGCAAATACCAAAAAAAAACCAGTAAAAAATAAAACATTTTTCAACGCAACCTGTGCCTAAAAAATATATATGCCGAAGCATGGGGGCATCCTCCCACAAAAAAAGTTATGTCGCGTACACACGGTCAAACTTTTCCACGGGCAAGCCTCCGTTGGGATTTCGACCGTATGTACGCGGCATAAAAAGTTATGCCGCGTACACACGGTCAAACTTTTCCATGGGCAAGCCTCCGTCGGAATTTCGACCGTATGTACGCGGTTAAGGAGCAAAATCGCTCCTCCGCCCCTAATGCCCCCATGCTTCGGCATATATGCTCTTTTTTTAACTGTGGTGGTGAAATCACCTCCTACAGCGTTGGAGTCGCAGCTTTATGTATCGTGGGAGCAAATGCTGTTGCTGTCACGCTAAACAAATCTGCGCTGCAACTGAATGGTGTACAGTACCTGCTAAGCAAATGATGGTTAACAATAAAACAAACATTACAGTATAACATACCATACCTGCAAAGCAAATACAATAAAACATTGTAAAAATAGAGAGAACAATAGATATAGAACAATAGTGAGTGGACAGTAGAGAGTGAACATAGGAGAGAACAATAAAGAGAGAGGAGAAAAATACAACCACACTATTTTTGGATTTTTTATTTTGTGTTTTTGTATGAGTTTTTGTATTTTTTTCCCACTTTTTTCACTTTTATAAAAACTGTAAAAAAAAATGTAAACTGAACGTTGCAGATTATGGTCTCTCAAAATGTGATGGCCATCACATCTTCCGAGACCCTGTATTAGTGTGCCTAGGACTGTGTGGTGCTGTACCCTACGCTAAAACTCAACTAGTGTGTGGTAGCGTTTGAAACATTCACCAATGCAGAGACCAGGTTGGTCAGGACAGGAGGGACAATAAAAGCAGGTGTCATGCCTAAATCCGCGTTTGCTGCAGACACGACATCTTCTTTGGCATTTTTTTTTGGTAGGGGTACCAGGGAGGACAAAAGGAAAATGCCTCTCATACAGCCGGCTCACTGCATTTGCGTTGGGAAGGTGGGGCACAGCACCGTCTGGAAACAGAAGGGCCTCGACGATCTCTTCCTGGAATTTTAGGAAGGATTCAGTCCATCCTGAAGCTCTGTATAGCACATGAGCGTTCAGCAAAGCCAATTGAAACAAATAAACAGACACTTTTTTGTACCAGCGTCTGGCCTTACGGGCAATACGGTGCGGCGCCAACAACTGGTCATTGAGGTCCACCCCTTCCATGTTAAGGTTGTACTCGTGGATACAGAGGGGTTTCTCCACAACACCAGTCGCCGTAGGAATTTGGACTGCCGTGTCTGCGTGAAGTGTGGACAGAACGAAAACATTCAGTGAATCCCTCCACTTCACTGCTAACAAATTATTACACTGTAAGCAGGCTCTCTCCCCCCTAACTAAGACGGGATTCTACAAGCCGTTGGGGGAAGCCCCGTCGATTAGGTCGCACGGTGCCACATGCGCCAATTCCATTATCAAAAAGGTGACTAAAAAGTGGCACACTTGTGTAATAATTGTCCACGTACAAATGGTACCCCTTTCCGAATAAGGGTGACACCAATTCCCACACTATCCTACCAGCGCTCCCTATGTAATCAGGGCAGTTCTCCGGCTCTACGTGGCTATCTTTTGCCCCGTAAACCATAAAGCTAGATGTATAGCCTGTTGCCCTGTCACAGAGCTTATACATCTTGACCCTGTATCTGGCACGCTTGCTGGGAAGGTACTGCTTGAAAGACAAGTGGCCAGAAAACTTAATCAGGGACTCATCAACGCAGACAACTTGATGGGGATTATACAAGGCTGCAAAACATTGGTTGAAGTGGTTTACGAGGGTCCGAATTTTGTAGAGCCGATCGAATCCAGGGTCTCTCCGAGGACGACAGAGTTCATTGTCACTGAAATGCATGAACCGCAAGATCTGCTCATATCGTGTCCTGGCCATGGAGGCAGAGAAAATGGGCATATAGTGAACTGGGTGCGTGGACCAATACATCCGCAGCTCACTCTTTTTAGTCATGCCCATGATGAGGGAAAGGCCCAGAAAGATCTTAAATTCGGAAACCGTAATTGGTTCCTGGCGAGGGACAGCTGGGGATTAGCGGCGATGTATTGACCAGCATACAAATTGCTTTGGTCCACAATAGATCTATAGAGATCTTTGGTGAAAAACAGCGAATAAAAATCCAGTGACGTAAAATCAACTGTTTCTACCTGAATTCCGGGTTGGCCAGTGAATGGGGGAAGTATGGGTGCTGCAGAAGTGGTGGGTACCCAATCAGGATTGGCGAATGCAGCAGGAAGGGCACTATGGGGATGGGCCTGTCTTTGTCTTCTTCTTCTTGGTGGCAGCGGGACACTACTTGTGCTTGCCACCTCGCCAGCTTGAACTGCACTTATGGGACTCGCTACGTCACCACGTGATACTGCAGTGCTGGATATACGACCAGGATGTACTAGGCCGCTGGTGCTTGCCAGTTCACCAGAAGGAATAGTGGCGCTAGTACTTCTCTGCTCCATACGAGAGCCCTGCGGTTCTTGCACCTCAGCGACAGCAGAAGATCGGGGTCTGGTACGCCTGACCCTAGCAGGGACCACAACTCCGTCGTCAGAGCTATCTGTCAGGGAGCCACTGTCATCTATAGGATCGTATTCTGAGCTAGAATTTGACAGATGCGCGACCTCCTCCTCACTATGTGTCAGGCTCAGAAACAAGTAGGCCTCTTCACCACTGTACCTTCAATTTGCCATTTTGGGCTCTAAATTTGGGGGTACAGTAGTAAGATTCACAGGTAAAAAAGCACCTGACCTGTCAGCGACGGAGTCAAACGCTACCAAAAAACTGTTAGCGATCGAAGAGATCAGGCCTGACTCTGCGAACACTGCAGTTATGTGTTTTTGTGTTTTGTGACAGTGATCGATCAATCGATACTGCACTTGGGTGGGCTGGGCGAAGGGGCTAAACGTAGGTGCTAGCAGGTATCTGGGCTGATCCCGCTAACAATGCGTTTTTGGGAACCCTAAATTGCAGGGGACGCTAGTATAGATCAGATCAGGTATCTATCAGTTCAGATACTATACCACTAAGGGAGGCGTATGGTGCGTGCATGGGTGTTAGCGCTACTGGCACTAATCTGATGCTGCCTGGGGCGACGCAGACCCTATCTGTCGCTAAAACCAAACTTTGATCACCCGCCGGGCAATCAGGGGGTTAAACCTTTATTGGGAAAAATATGGCGGGTGCCTTGATGCTATAAAAAAAATAAACTAGCTAAACTGCGTCACCCGTGACACTTATACTGTGATCACTGGTGACAGGTGGTAATCAAGGGGTTAAACGTTTATTGGGGGGGGTTAGGGGGGGTCCCTAGACTTATTAGGGCCTAAGACTAATTACCCTAACAATTATTTAAGTCACTAATGACACTAGTACAGCGATCAAAAAAAATCTGATCGCTGTACTGGGTGACACAGTGACAGGCAGTGAAGGGGTTAATTTGGGGGGTGATCGGGGGGTTAATTGTGTACCTATGTGACCTGGTGTTGGTGTGCTGTTGTGCAACTCACGTTTAGATGCTTTCTCCCTCTCGGTCTGGAACGAAAAGACCGACACGAGGGAGAGAGCAGCACTTCCCCTGTCAATGTTTACAAATACAGAGACAGGGGAAGACAACTATTGGCTGAGAGTGATCACCAGGTCCAGGCCAGATTTCATTTGCCTGGACCTGGTGATTTATCAGTTACAAAGCGAATCTGATCGTCGTGAACGGCGGGGGGGCGTCCGCTTGCGCCCCCTAGCTGTTCACGCGCCGGACGTTATACTATGGGCTCTCGCGCAGGAGTGCCGACCTGCCGCCGTAAAACGACGGCGGCTGGTCGGCAACTAGTTAAACCTCATTTGCTACATAGTTGCCCAATGAAACAGTGCATTGAATGAATGGATGAATGAGTGACTTTATATAGCACTACACATGCAAACTGAATCGCCTCTAGGCACTTTTTGCAGCCAGTGTCTTCCTGGCTGGTGCGGTCACTTACCCCGTAGGATCTTAACATGCTTCGGACACACAGTCATACACACATATATATACATATATACTGGGCCAATTTGGACAGGATCTAATTAACCTACCAGCATGTCTTTGGAATGTAGGAGGAAACCGGAGTACCCGGAGGAAACCCACACAGACACAGGGAGAACATGCAAACTCCAGGCAGATGGTGTTGTGGTCAGGATCCGAACCAGCAACTCTTTTGCTGCTAGGCGAAAGTGCTATCCACTACACCACTGTGCTGCATAGAGGTCAGAGTGTAAGTTGGAGACATCCTGTAAGGACGTTACTCCACTGCATAGCTTGGTGTCATCTGCAAAGACTGAAATGCCACTTTTAATCCCAGACCCTATATCATTTATAAAGATATTAAAAAGTAAGAGTCCCAACACTGAACCTTGGGGTACACCACTGATAACTTTAGACCATTCAGAGTAAGAATCATTAACCACTACTCTCTGAATTCTGTCTTTTAGCTAGTTTTCTATCCATTTACACACTGATATTTCCAAGCCTGTAGACTTAACCTTACACATTAGCCATGTGTGGGGAACTGTGTTAAACACTTGCAAATTCAAAAAAAAAGTATACTACGTCCACAGACACCCCTTTGTCCAAGGTTTTACTTACCTCCTCATAAAAATAAATCAAGTTTGACTTGAATCCATGCTGTCTGTTGCTTAAAATATTTTTTTCCAGCAAGAACTAATCTATGTGGTCTTTTATTAACCACTAGCCGACCAGCCGCCGCAGTTTTACGGCGGCAGGTCGGCTCGGCTGCGCAAAATCACGTAATATAACGTAATTTCGCATTTCAGCCACTAGGGGCGCTCGCGCCCCCTGCTCGCCCCTGGTGCCGGCGGGCGCGATCACCGCCGGGCACCCGCGATCGCTCATTACAGAGGGAGAACCGGGAGCTGTGACCGATAAAAATCACAGATCGCCGCCATTACTAGTAAAAAAAATATATATTAATAAAAATGCCATAAAACTATCCCCTATTTTGTATACGCTATAACTTTTGCGCAAACCAATCAATAAACACTTATTGCGATTTTTTTACGAAAAATATGTAGAAGAATATGTATCGGCCTAAGCTGAGGAAAAATAATTGTTTTTTATATATTTTTATGTATTTTTGGGGGATATTTATTACAGCAAAAAGTAAAAATTATCAATTTTTTTCAAAATTGTCGCTCTATTTTTGTTTATAGCGCAAAAAATTAAAAACCGAAGAGGTGATCAAATACCACTAAAAGAAAGCTCTATTTGTGGGGAAAAAAGGACGCCAATTTTGTTTGGAAGCCACGTCGCATGACCGCGCAATTGTCAGTTAAAGCGTCGCAGTGCCGAATCGCAAAAAGTGGCCTGGTCATTGACCAGCAAAATGGTCCGGGGCTGAAGTGGTTAAACTCTCCAGTATTTTCCTGACTATAGAAGTTAAACTAATAGGTCTATAGTTACTTGGTAAAGACTTTAATCCCTTTTAAATATAGGCACCACATTGGCCCTACGCCAATCCAGTGGTACTATTCCAGTCATTATTGAGTCCCTAAAAATTTGAAACAATGGCTTTGAAATTACAGAGCTCCATTCTTTTAGGATCTGTGGGTTGATGCCATCTGGTTCTGGTGCTTTATCCACCTTGATTCTGTCTAAATATTTCTGGACCATATCACCTTTGAGCCATTGTGGATCATTTGGGGCTGTGTCAATACCATCCCCATTATGGACATGAGGTCCCCTATGCTCCTTTGTATACACAGAGCTGAAGAATGTATTGAATAAATTTGCCTTCTCTTTGTCCCCAGTCACCCACTCCAGATTATTTTGTAAAGGGCCTACATGCTCAGACCTGACCTTTTTACTATTAATATATTTGAAAACTTTTTTGGGTTTGTCCTACTATCTTTCACGATCTGTTGTTCGTCTGGCGGCCATTTTGGTGTGTGTTTTTTGTGTTGGCTTCCTGAACGTCTCGCAGCACAATTCTCCTCAGTTTTTCCTCACAGATTTTCCTCACACACACGCTGTGTACAGAGGGCAGGCAGCGGCACTGAGCAGTCTCTTGCTGGGTTGGTGAGTCCCCTGGGTAACCCCCCCCGTCAGTGCAGCAAGGAGGGTGGACTTTTCAGGTCTTGAATTAGTCCCTGAGAACTGTCTGTGGTGTTATGGAGTCAGTATCTGGTTCTTCCCCAAACATGCCTGATGTGGCAGCTGGTGCCCCTGCTCCTGCGGTTCCCATGGACACTTCGTTGGCAGTCCTGGAATCATTTGTTGCCAGGGTGGAAGTGGCGTGCGGCATAAGGGTGGTTAAAAGCGCCCCCTCCCCCCGCCATCTCCTGGGGAATGCTCTGACTCGGACCTGGCCTGGCTGCGGCACAGGACCCCGGTACTGGGTTGTCAGAGGATGTGGATCAAGACCTTGCTTGTGAGGAAGACCCCTTGCCCGGGTCAGTGCAGGACAGGGCACTTGTCAGTGCGCTTATCAATGCTGTGAGGGACTCTCTTAAGCTGCATGGTGCAGCTGAGGCATCCACAGAGGGGTCAGTCTCCTTTGGGTCGCACAAATCGGACCGCTCTGTAAAAGTCTTTCCTTGTGTATCCTTCTTTGATAAGTTGATCGATAAGGAATGGGAAAAGCCGCAAAAGTCCTTTGTGGTCCCTCAGCGCCTGACGGTCCATTATCCCTTTAAGGACAGCCTCTTGAAAAAGTGGGCTTCTCCTCCAGTGGTTGACCCCCCGGTTGCTCGGTTGAATAAGGTCACCACTCTTCTAGTAGAAGGGACCCCTGCGTTTAAGGACCACACTGATAGGAGGTCCGAGGTGGTGACCCGCTCCATGTTTACCATGCTGGGGGTCTGCGTTGAGGCCAATTTTGGCTGCAACTCTGGTGTCTCAAACTCTCACTGAATGGGCTAAGATATTGCACCAGACTGTGGAGGAGCATCAGCTCCCTCGTGAGTGTGTAAGACTGGCCGACCAGTTGGTCCAGGGCCTTGTATATGTCTGATATGCCACTCTGGATGCGGCCCCCTTGATCTCCAGAGCGTCTGTATCTGCAGTGGTATTGCGCCGCCTGATTTGGCTGAAGTGCTGGTCCGCTGACCAAGCATCCAAAAAAGCTATGGCAGATTTGCCCTTCAAATGTGGGAGACTTTTTTGTACTTCGCTGGACGACATTATTAAGGATGTCACTGGAGGTGAGAGCACTCTCCTCCCTGAGTTCACCAAGGGAAGGGAGGACCGGGTCCTTCCTTTGCCACACAGAAGCAGTATTTTCGTCAGGCAGGGACTGTGGGTAGCCCCTCCCAGGCTGACAAAGGCTCGGCGGGGGGACAGAAGCGTCCCTGGGTGCGTAAGCCGAACAAGCCGGAAACCAAAACCGCCACTGCATGAAGTTTGCCCCGCCCGACTTTGCAGGTTCACAGCTCGGTGGACCTCCCTGCTCTCCGAACAGTGGGTCTGCGAGGTGGTCACTTCGGGGTACAAGATCGAGTTTCTTTCCTGTCCACCAAACAGATTCTTTCCCTCAAATCTCCCTCTCCTTCGACTCGTCGGTCTGCCTTATTGGGGGCAGTGCAAGACTTGCTGAGTTGTGGGGTAATTTTTCCTGTTCCTCAGGGCGAGAGGTTTCAGGGATTTTATTCAAATCTGTTTGTGGTCCCGAAGAAGGACGGAGTCCGTCCAATCTTGGACCTCAAAGCCCTGAATGCCTTTGTGAAAGTACGGAAGTTTCATATGGAATCGATTTGGTCGGTGGCGGCTGCGCTCCATCTGGGGGACTTTCTGGCGTCTTTGGACATCAAGGACGCATACTTGCATGTCCCAATTTGCGCAGGACACCAGAGGTTTCTGCGTTATGCGATCAGCGAAGACCACTATCAGTTTGTGGCTCTTCCCTTTGGCCTAGCGTCAGCACCAAGAGTTTTCACCAAGGTGCTCACCCCAATTTTAGCTTTGTTGAGACAGCTAGGCATTGCCATTGTGGGCTACTTGGACAATCTTCTTCTGAGAGCAGCTTCTGGCTCAGAATCAGAGGTAGATGTGTCTATAGCCAGCCAGACCCTCTGAGAATTCGGTTGGGTGTTAAACATCCAGAAATCGGTCCTGGTACCGACTCAGCGTTTGGAGTACCTAGGGTTGATCCTGGACTCCGCAGAGGGAAGAGTTTTCCTTCCCTTGGAGAAATTACAGACTCTCCAGTCTGCGGTGAAGCTGTTGGCATCCCGCAAATGGTCGTCTCTCCGTTTTTGCATGTGATTCCTGGGCCTCATGGTTGCCTCCTTTGAGGCGGTACCGTATGCCCAATTCCACACGAGTATTGCAGAGGGAGATCCTGTCCAAATGGAACAAATCTCCATTGTCTCTGGATCACCTGATTCAGGTAGGCCACCTAGCCAGAGTCTTGCTGAATTGGTGGCTGAGATCCCCGGCGCTTCGGTCCGGGAAGTCGTTTCTCCCCTTCCAGTGGACGGTGATTACGACGGACATCAGCCTCACAGGTTGGGGGGGTGTCTGGAGGTTCCAGTTGGCCCAGGGTCACTGGACTCTAGAAGAATCCCATCTGCCGATCAATGTCCTGGAACTTTGGGCAATCAGGCTGTGCCTCTCCTCGTGGTCGTGGAGGTTGCAAGGTCGCCCAATCAGGATCCAGTCGGACAACGCCACGGCGGTGGCTTATGTCAACCATCAGGGGGGAACACAGAGCTCGGCTGCAGCATCCGAGGTCGCTCACATCCTGCGGTGGGCAGTAAGAAGCGTGCCGGGTCTGTCGGCTGTCTACATTCCGGGCGTAGAAAACTGGCAGGCGGACCACCTAAGTCGCCAGATGCTGGACCAGGGGTAATGGTCATTGCATCCGGAGGCGTTTCAACTCATTTGCAGGAGGGAGGGGCACACCGGATGTGGATCTCCTGGCTTCTTGCCTCAATCGCAAGGTGTCCAGGTTCGTGGCTAGGTCCAGAGATCTCTAGGCAGATGCGTCAGACTCGTTGGTGGCCCAGTGGGGTCAGTATCTGCTAATTTATGCCTATCCCACACTGAAGTTGCTTCCTTGTCTGCTCTGCAGAGTGGAGACTGAGGGGATCCCGATTATTCTAATCACTCCAGATTGGCCCCGGCGTCCTTGGTACGCCGATCTCGTGCACCTGGTGGCAGATGCACCCTGACGGCTGCCACTTCAGGAGGACCTTCTGTCTCAAGGTCCCATACTTCATCCTGCTTTACAGTCGCTGGCTTTAACGACATGGCTATTGAAAGCCAGGTGCTGAGGGACCGAGGTCTTTCGGACTTGGTCATCTCAACCATGCTGAGGGCACGGAAGTCTTCTTCCAGGAAGATCTACCATCGCACCTGGAGGGCCTACATCTCTATGTGCGAAGAGATGGGGTGGCGTCCACGGACGTATTCGGTTTCCAGGGTCCTGCTGTTTCTGCAGCGTGGAGTGGATCAGAAACTTGCCTTAAGCACCATTAAGGGGCAGATTATAGCCTTGACTGGGTTCTTTCAATAGCCTTTGGTGGCCCATTCCCTGGTGGGTACCTTTGTGCAGGGGTTTCATCATGTGCTTCCCCCTATTAGACCTCCTCTTCCTCCATGGGATTTGAATCTGGTGCTTTCGGTTCTTCAGGAACTTCCCTTTGAAAATATCAGTGAAATTCCTCTCTTGACACTATCTCAGAAGGTGGCCTTTTTAGTGGCCATTACTTCGATCAGACGTGTTTCTGAATTGTCGGCCTTGTCTTGCAAGTTGCCATACTTGGTCCTCCATAAGGATAAGGCGGAGTTGCGTCCGCGACCTTCCTTTCATCCGAAGGTGGTTTCGTCATTTCACCTTAACGAGGACATTGTACTTCCATCCTTGTGTCCTCGGCCGGCGCATCCTAAAGAGGTTGCGCTTCATACTATAGACGTGGTACGTGCCTTGCGGGTGTACCTGTCTTCTACGGCTCCGTTTTGGAGGTCTGACTCGTAATGGGAGTAATGGGAGAAAAAATACCATAAAGGATATTGGGTCTACACTTGCGCCTATAACAGGGACATGGATCATACAGGGGACATCTCCAATGCCCCTGTCTTTCCTTACTGTCCCTGGACCTCTTTTGGCCCTTGTGTCCATATTTCTGCATAATTATACCTTGTTATGTTTTAATGTTGCTGTCCCCTTAATGAATCGTTGATTTATTTAGGTTCAATTATACCTGTATTCCTATATATAAATTGACACATAAAACATCCTGTGTACCTGGTACTTCCCCTTTATGGTATTTTTTCTCCCATTACTGTTTTCTCTTAATTAATCCATTTACCTCTTATGCTGACATTCCCCCCTGTGCCTGCTTTTGTGATGCTTTTTGCATCACACTGCCCTGACCTATCCCGTTTACTCAGTGTATCTCCAGCCCTATGGTCATGTGATTCCCCCAGTCACATGACACGACCTTTGTACTTTGCTCCGGAGCACTGACGTCATTCACTTTGTGACGCCGCAAGTGTGGGCACCATTGAGATGATAGGGCGTACTATTCGCCCTCTCTCTCCGCCCCATCCACCTCACACATGACGCATTCGCGTCTTAATGCTGCGCTTAGCAGCAACGTTACCAGTGAGGGCTTCTCTGTGAGGACAGCGAGGCATATCCGCCCTCTCTCTCCACACACAGGGCGCAATACGCCATCACGTTATAGCCCCGCCCCTCTTCCACATAGACCTATTGGATTTCACCATGTCAGCAACTGACGCCTCCCACCACACTCGGCCCTCCCCTTTGTTCTCCTATTTAAAGCCGTTCTGCCGCCCCACAATGTCAGACATTGCAGGACGGCTGTAGTGTCAGCAGCTCACCTTATATTGACTGGGAACTTTCCCATGTAAGTACTCTCTCCCTTAGACGCTTCCCAGCAAGCCTCCCAGTCCCTTCTACCCTCTCCCCTATGATGCTTTCCCACACTCTTTATGTCCCTAATTCCCATTATCATTTTTTCTCATACCTCTAGCTATTGAGCTCTCTACTGACCTCTCTGGCCATTATTCAATACTCACCTTCTATCACAGGTATGTTTTCCTTTTATATATAGTTCTCTGGTTCAGATTTTATTAGCTATTTTTTGCTTTGTACCTATCATATTATCTTGTCCTTTTATCTTTGGGACAGGTAAAAAATAAAATAACAAAAATACTTTTTACGCTGTGACACTTCTGGCCAAAGGTCTTGCTACACTGCGATTTAATATAGGATGCCAGTCTCCACTCCTCTCTTCACCATCTGAGGTTTTTGCTGCGTCCTGCCCGTGATGTCCCATCAAGGGGTGTGCAGAGCTGTATAAACGTCCTGGGTGGTATGATGCTTTTTAATCTGTGCCATTTGATATGTATATTGCTATTTCTCCATTGCATGTTACCATTTTCAACATATATGTTATTTTGTTTGTTTTTTCTAGAAAAGTTGTTAAATAGACTTTTGACTCCACACATACTTCGGCCCCTGAAGAAGGAAACCCGAAACGCGTAGGGCCCTGTATTCGTACTGTGGACTCTCTACTCTTTTCAATTGACACCCCCTTATGTGTTGTTTTTAAACTACTATGTCATATATGTATATATTTTTTGTTCATTATTAAACGATTATATTTTTGTATTAATCCTGACTACTCTAACTACTGTTGCCTCAAAAGCCCCACCTTGGGGGATTCTCCACGTTTTCCTGTTTACCAGGGGTGTTGGCAACTACCAGAGACCATACTATCAAAGATGTCCCATTCATACTTTTGGTCTACAAAAGGGCCTGGCAGTCTCGTCGGCCACCATTTCTCGGTGGATCAGGCAGACCGTCATACAGGCCTATGCTCTTAAGGGGCAGGTGCCCCCCTTTCTAGTCACGGCACATTCAACCAGGGCAATTGGTGCTTCCTGGGCTTTCCGACATCAAGCGTCTGTCTCACAGGTGTGCAAAGCGGCGACTTGGTCGTCAGTGCACACCTTCTCCAAATTTTACAAGGTTGATGTGAGTGCATCTTCAGATGCTTCCTTCGGCCACAAGGTTTTGCAGGTGGCTGTTTAAAGTTGCACCTCCTCCGTTAAGGAGCTCTGCTTGTTTTGGGGTGAAGTTATTTGTTTTTATTAATACTGTTCATACCCCTCGTTTTTTTGTCACTGCTTGGGGACGTCCCATATGTCAAGACTTGAGAAGGCTGTGTCCGTCCATGGACGAAAAGAGAAAATTTGATTTTTTGTACTCACCGTAAAATCCTTTTCTTTGTCGTCCATGGACGGACGCAGCACCCACCCCTTCTTTTTAGGTCTGTACTGCTTGTTACGAACTGATGCTGCAGGGCGGAGGGTTATGTCCAGAGGGATGGCCCCCTGGGCGGGGCTGTTCAACTCTGTTAAAGTAACATGTATTTAAATATCTAACATGGTATGCCTAGTCCTCTCCTATGAACAGGAACATAACCCATATGTCAAGACTTGTGAAGGCTGTGTCTGTCCATGGACGACAGAGAAAAGGATTTTACGGTGAGTACAAAAAATCCTATTTTTCCCTCCCAGTCTAGGAGACTTGAAAATTTGCTCTCTTTAAGTTAAGTGTTTCCCGTATGTGTTTGTTGCTTACATTGGGCCGGATTCAGAGAGATCGGCGTATCTTTAGAGCGGCGTAGTGCATCTAAAATGCGCTACACCGACGTAACATAGAGAGGCTCGTACTGTATTTACAAAGCACTTGCTCCCTTTCTTGCGCCGGCGTAACGTAAAATGGCCGGCGTAAGCCCGCCTAATTCAAAGTAGCAAGGCAGTGGGCGTGTTGTATTAAAATTAACCGTGACCCCATGTAAATGCATTTAAATTACTTGAGGAATCCTCCTCTTATTGCATACATAAACCATTACACCTCCTGATGTTGACTGTGACTCATTTACTCAAATAAGTGTGGTATACATGCCTTTCTCCATTACGAATCATAGATTGTATACAGTGCCACCATGTCTATGACCTAAAGCATGTTGTCAATCCTAGGCCTTAGGATGTTCCGCCCGCTAGAAAGAACCAGCTCCCCATCCGACTATCGGGGTAGTCTGGTTCCTCCGGTCGCACGGGGGTCTCCCCCCACAGCCCAAGAAGACCATAGTCTGCCGAGAGTGAATAAGAGTAACGACATAACAAATATAACAAAAAATTAAAACCCAATAAGTAACATTATTATAAGAGGGGGGGGGGGTAAAACAAAATAGCGAAACAGTGCAGAGGAGAGAGCAAAGAAGGGAAAGCTGGGGTGTTCTACGGCTCTGTACCCAGAGACCTATCTCTTGATTTTTTTTTTATTATCAAAATTTAATTTTTCAAGCTTTCCGTTTAACAATATATTGCAATGTATCACACCATTATACAATAAACATACCTATCTGTATCCCATACCCCCCCCCCCCCCGGGGAAAGAAAAAAAAAGAGAAGAAGAGAAAAAAAAAAAAAGGAGAAAAATCGTCCCCCTCCACCCTCACTTATTCCCCGCGGCTCTCTCCCCTCCCCCCCTATAATAAACAAAAAAAAAATCACTCATTATTCCTTATAACCCCATCACCTTCCCCTCAAAACACTTTTACCAAGTGTTCAAAACCACTAATAACTTACCCCCCCCCCTTTTTATATCCTCCCCTTCCTCCCATCCCCATTACACACTCATAAACCCCTTTCTTTCCCTTTTTTCCCTTCTCCCCTTCCCCCCATAATAAATCCCCCCCCCCTCATTGCCCCCCTCTCTTAAACCTATACAGGTGGGGGTTAGGGGCAGTGCCGCACTGGAATTCACATTAAGAGCTAAGAGAGAAAAAAAACTCACAAACAAATTAGTCTCCACCCCCCCCACCCACAGACTGACTTATCTCTTGATAATAAAATCTAGTTTGTGAGCGTCCTGGGGTCGTTTGCCAGGTAGCTAATCCATGGATCCCATACTCTGCGAAACAACTTCATCTTGTCTTGTACTATTGCTATTAACCTTTCATTTAACATAAGCCACGACATTTTGCGTTTAAGCTGATCGAATGGCAGGGCTGCGGACCTCCAGTTTCTGGCTATTGTTATTTTAGCTGAAATGAATATAAATGTAAGAAGCCGTCTTTGGGCTCTGGAGGCTTCCGCCACCCTGCCACCCAGGAGTGCATGTTTCACAGATTTCGTCAGGTTAATCTGGGTAAGGGTATATATAAAATTGTAGACCCTGATCCAAAATCTCCTGACTTTGGGGCATGTCCACTATATGTGATAAGTGGATCCCACTTGGCCGCAGCCTCTAAAGCCTCCAGTGGTGGCTCCGGGTACAAAGGTAGCCAATCTGGACGGTACCATATACCATCTCAATAAGACCTTATAGTTAGCCTCTTTAATAGAGGTATTGATTAGCGATCTAGATGCTGCTTCTGATATCGCATGCCATTCCATTAATTCAAGGGTTTCCCGAATATCTTGTTCCCATTTGAGCATATAGTTCAATGTAGTAGAGTTTTCATCAAGATTGTATATATAGCTAAAATGTGACCCCTGAGTTTATTGTGTTGTCTACACAAATGCTCCATGGGAGTCATTGTCGCTAAGTTACCCTTACGAGATACTGTTTGTACATAATGATGTATTTGGGCATATCTATAGCATTCAGAGGATGGCATTTGATATTTTTCTACCAGAGGGCTTTCAGATAGCACACCCCTGTGATCACAGAGGTCCGCTATCCGTATTAATCCCTTATTGGTCCACAATTCAAATGCTGGGGGAGTGAGGCCTGGGGTGAATTCCTTTTTTCTCAATAGAGGTGCTAATGAATTGTGGGGTGACTTGAATTTCTGAGTCCGAGAAAGTCTATCCCAAATTTCTAGTGAGAAGGAAAGAGTGGGACATAGTATAATTGGTCTCCCCTTCATTGGGAGCCACATAATATGTGAAATTGGTGCAGGGCGACAGGAATAGGATTCCATAGTCATACATATTGTTCTGGGATGTTGGGAATGAAATCTAGTAACTTGAGCCAATTGGGCCACGTTAAAGTATTTCTATAGATCAGGCAAGCCAAGTCCTCCTTTTGTTTTTGGAGTGTACATTGTCCTTTTGTTCAAGATCTACATTGACTGATCTTAGGGAGACAATATCACAGCTACTTCTAAATATATATACTTAGCCCATAAATTCTATGAGTTTTGTAATAAAATTAGGAAGCCCAAACGAGAAAGTAATCATAAATTACTGTCCCGGGGAACACTATTATACATTCCACCAAAATTGCAAAAGCCTTCCACGAATATAAAAAAGAGCAGTACTTATTTTAATACTTATTTTCTGGGTCACAGTATTGCACTTACAGTAATTGTTCCTAGGGACCTGGCCTGGAACTCGCGGGTGTGAAACCTCGGGGAGGAGCACGTTATTACCTTCTTGGAAAGCCTAAGGGGACAGAATTCTTTAGAGTGTGGAGTAAAGTGTGTGTCAACAAGTTCACTAGGGAGAGTAGCAGGTTCTAGGCTGGTGGAATATGGAATGTGCTCTGCACCACCGACTCAGAAATTCTATATGTTCTAATATTGGGTGAGGATGAGGCTGCTTGCATGTAGCGTTACAAGGAGAGAAGTGTGTGAGGCTGTGATAGAGAGTGCTGCTTTAATGCCACTTCAAGAGCTTCCTTCCAATGGGCCCCTAGAGGTAGGAAGAACACGTCAGTATTTCTCCTACACCTTCTGACAGGCCACACTTAAAGAAGTCAGCACAGCATTCAGATGTACATTCAGTGTACTGAACATATAGCATATGGCAAAATAGCCAGTAAATTCCCTTTTTCTCTTTCGTCCATGGACGGACACAGCTTCCTTATACTCTTGACTGTAGGGTTATGTTCCGTCTTTTAGGAGAGGACTAGGCAGACATGTTAATGGTTAAAACATGTAATCTTTAGCAAAGCTGAAACAGCCCGCCCAGCGGGCAGTCCCTCTGGTCATAACCCCTCTCACTGCACTGAGCAGCTCAGTTTTTTCTGCCTAGTAGAGGAGAAGGACCTGGCTCCCTTTGGGCCCATGGTCCCGAAGAACTTTTATTTTAAAAAAAATGTTGTTTTATTTTTATTTTTTATTCATTTTTTGATCCTGAGATCTATCATGACAGGCTGGATAATATAGATCCTTGTAGTCTCCCCAGTTCGGCCATCGAGCGTGAGCAGGCCTTAGCTACGCGCTAGGTTGGCCACGACATACCCCATTGCGCCAGGGGTGGCCGGTGAGCTTTATGCTCCGGGGCTCACTTATGACCGGGCTACTGCTAGGGGTGCAACGGATCGTCATTGATCCGTGATCGGAACCGAAAAAGATTGATCCGAACCGCACACACGTGATCCGAGGATTGTTTTCTAAAAAAAAATAATAATAATAATAATTTGCGCATTTTCAGTCCACACACAGCGTGGTCATGGCGAACAGAGGAGCTTGAATGCCCCGTGTCATTTAAATCCCCTGTATGGGAGCATTCTGGCTTCCCTGCCAAATATAATGATGAAGGAAAGAGGTTAGTGGATAAAACCGTGACGGTGTGTAGGCACTGTGGCACAAGAATGCCATATGACAGTGGGAACACATCAAGTATTGTTACTAGGGGTGCAACTGATCCGTACGGATCAGCACCTTCGGGTCGGGACACACGGTGATCCACGGGCCTCCCGGTCCATAGGAAAGGCCGCGGCTTCGGCCTAGCTATCGAAGCGGCGGCCATCGAGGTCCACCCGGCGCGGGGGATGCAGGCTGCTCCTCGGAAGTTTGTGGGCACTTGAGCTCAATATGTTAATGGTTTCCAAACACTGTATTTAAAGCGGTGGTTCACCCATAAAAACGACTTCCCCCTATTACACTGCCCCCCCGCATTACAATACGAATATGCCATTAATTTTTTTTTGGCTGCTGTACATACCTGGGTACAGCTATTCACCCGTGTCCTCCGGGTTGCGAGTCCCGCGGGAGTGGGCGTTCCTACCATGGCGATGATTGACGTTTTGACTAAAAAACTAGCTCCCCCCATCGCGTAAGCAGCGTCACGATTGGCGGAAGGAGCCGAACGGCGAGTCGGCGCTATACTGCGCCTGCGCATCGCAGTTCGGCTCCTTTCGCCAGTCGTGACGCGGCTTACGCGACGGGGGGGAGCTCATTTTTTAGTCAAAACGTCAATCACCGCCATGGTAGGAACGCCCACTCCCGCGGGACTCGCAACCCGGAGGACACGGGTGAATAGCTGTACCCAGGTATGTACAGCAGCCAAAAAAAAATTAATGGCATATTCGTATTGTAATGCGGGGGGGCAGTGTAATAGGGGGAAGTCGTTTTTATGGGTGAACCACCGCTTTAAGCACATAAGCTCCGTTTTATGTTGAGAAGAACTGTGAAATCGAAAACTCTGGTGGGTGTAACAAGATTTTTTTTTTTTCGCTGATCCGAAAATGATCCGATCCGTGACTCCTGATCCGAGGATCGATCCGATCCGTGAGTTTTTTGATCCGTTGCACCCCTAGCTACTGCTGTCTGTGTCACTGTGGGCCGTGGCCGACATCTACTCTGTACTGCTCGGAAGTGGGTCTTTTAGGAACGCGCCAGCAGTCCTTGCAGGGACGGTTAAGTACCTTTCCTCCTATCTTGGCAGGATGGATCAGCTAGGCTTTCCTAGGGGGGTTGATTAGGGGGTCTCTTGTCCTCCCTTTCCTCTCCCCCGTCCCTTCCCACCTCCCTTATGCATGGGCCTGCTGTGACTGACTGGGGTGTGCCTGAGATATTTTCGGTGTCCTGACTGGGGGCTGTGGGGGTATCCGGGTCCGCTCTCTGTGTGGGGTGGTCTGTCACTGGGGGGGCTCCGGCCTCATTGTCACTCTGCGCCATTTTCCTTTGTATCAGCGCCATTTTTATATGGCCGCACTGCTGCTATTGTAATGCAGCTGGTGGCCATTTTCTTGTAGCCGTGCTGTGATGCAGGTATTCACAGCGGGCGGGCATTTTCTTGTGGTTCGCGCTCTTTGTAGCTGAGACGGCCGGCGGCCATCTTTGTGTGGTTTTCCCATAGGTTTTGGCCTCTAGCGCTGGATGGCTTTCTGAATGGCACGAACAGCGCAGTTTACCACAGCGGCGCTGTGCAGCTTTCTTGTCAGGGTGGTGAGTCCCCTGGGATACCCCTTTTTTGGTCAGTACAGCAAGGAGTGTGGGTCTCTTTTTTGGTGCACTTGTACCTTGACTATAGCCCCTAAGGGCAGTCAGGTGAGCGGGTCAGCATGGCGTCAGAAGCTGGCGCTTATTCCCCAGACATTACAGTGGTGGCAACCGGTGCCCCTGCACCTGCGGTCCCTGTGGACAATTTGTCGGCAGTCCTGGAATCATTCATTGCCAGGGTGGAAGCGGTGTGTGGGTGCAAAGGAGGTAAAAAAAACGCACCCTCCCCCCACCATCTCCTGAGGATAGCTCTGACTGCGGCCCAGGGCCCTGATTCTGAGGCATCGGAGGATGCGAATCAGGATCTTTCGGACAGTGAGGAGGACTTCAGGTCCGGGTCAGCGCAAGACAAGGCACTTGTTGGAGCTCTTATCACCGCAGTGCGGGACACTCTTAAGCTAGAAGATACTGTCGGGACATCTGCTGAGGAGTCGGTCCCTTTTGGGTCCCATAAGCAGGCCCGCACTGCTAAGGTGTTTCCTCATGTGACCTTTTTTGATAAGTTCATAGACAAGGAATGGGAACGACTGCAGAGGACCTTTTCGGTCCCAAAACGCATGGCGGTCCGTTACCCTTTTGAGGAGAGCCTTTTAAAAAAGTGGGCATCTCCCCCGGTTGTGGACAACCCGGTATCTAGGTTAAACAAGGCAACCATGATTCCGGTTGAGTGGACCCCTGCATTTAAGGACCCTGCTGACAGAAGGTCCGAAGCGGTGGGCCGGTCAATGTTTACTATGCTGGGTTCAGCATTGCGGCCTATTATGGCTGCGGCACTGGTGTCACAGACACTTACTGAATGGGCAAGACTATTGCACCAGGAGTTGGAAGAGAATGATGCTCCCACAGGCTGCATGGAACTGGCTGACCAGTTAGTGCATGGCTTCAAGTATGTCTGCAATGCAGCCCTGGATGCAGCTCCCTTGATTTCCATAGCCTCTGTATCTACAGTGGTTCTGCGACGCCTGATTTGGCTTAAGGTCTGGTTTGCTGACCAGACCTCCAAGAAGGCCCTGGCGGATTTGTCTTTCCAAGGCGGGAGTCTATTTGGTGCCTCCCTGGATGACATCATAAAGGACGCCACTGGGGGTAAGAGAACTCTCCTCCCCCAGTCCAGAAAGGGAAAGGAGCCACCCCACAGGCCAGGGCCCTCCTTTTCGGTGCAAAAGCGTTATTTTCGTCAGTCAGGACCCGCAAATAGGCATTCTCAGACCGACAAAGTGCCAGCTGAGGGACAAAAACCTCCCTGGGTTCGCAAGCCAAACAACCTGCGAACAAATCAGCGACGGCATAAAGGTTTGCCCCTGCCCAACTCTCGTGAGGGGACGTCTGCACAAGTTTGTGGCTCAGTGGACCTCCCTGATTTCCGACCAGTGGGTCTGCGAAGTTTGTTTCATCAGGGTACAAGATAGAGTTTCTTTATTGTCCACCAAACAGATTCTTTCCCTCAAACCTTCCTCTCCTCTCCTTTCGTCTCGATGGAGACGTGGTCACGGGATACGTATCCCGTGACCACGTCCCCATCGAGACAAAACGTTGGGAGGCGACGTTCTGACGTCACCGCGTCAAGTGATCAGACCCGGGAAGATACGGGCTGCATGTTCGGGGAGCCAACCGGCTTGTTTTTATTAGATGCTCCATGTTTTCAGAATCAATGTAAGTGTACATCTTTTTATTATCCATTACAATTTAAGGATTTTATGCTATGTGAGTTCCCTCTTTCTTCCTGCATATTCCTTGTCGGCACATTGTTTGAGGCCATCCATCACTGTGATTGTCCCGTGCTGGAGATACGTCTTAAGGATACCATCATTATATGCTGTATATGATCTCTTGTAATTAAGAGATTATAGAGTTCTGGTAAGAGGCAGTGTGTGATCGTGGTGGAGGTGCTTCTATCATCACTCTTTCTTAGGATGTTTTGAGGATCATTTACACCTGGGAGAATACTGATTGTGAACACTCTTCCTCAGTTTTGGACTCTGTGGTGGATTATGGTTCATCCATAACTGTGCACTTTATCTCAAATTTTTTCATATTTTTTGGTATTGTTCACAGTGTGCTTATTATTTGTCACTAAAATGTTTGCATATTCTTGGCGCTGGTTTCAGTGCATCGTACCAATAGACATATTTAGCACGACTTCTTTTTCTTTTTAACTATTAACATGTCTGCCTAGTCCTCTCCTAATAGACGGAACATAACCCTACAGTCAAGAGTATAAGGAAGCTTTGTCCGTCCATGGACTTCAGAGAAAATTGTTTTTTTTGCATGGGCAAGGCTTGTTGCAGGAGAGAAAATTAGCTAATCATTACTTGCTGATGTCATTACACAGTGTTGGACTGTCAGTCAAGCAGGGCATGGAGAACATTGTCAGGCAGAATTTGTAGCAGTACAGTACTAGACAGAGAGTATAGAAAACATTGTCAGGCATTATGGGGTAGATTCACGTACCTTTAGGTGGGCGTAGCGTATCTCCTATACGCTACCCCGCCGTAACTTTGAAAGGCGAGTTTGGTATTTTCAAAGATTTAGCAGCCAAAGTTACGGGGGCGTAGCGTATTAGCGCCTAATTCAAATGTTGAAGCTGTGGGCATGTTTTATGTATATTAACTGTGACCCCACGTAAATGACGTTTCGATCGAATGGCGCATGCGCCGTCCGTGGACGTATCCCAGTGCGCATGCTCCAAATGACGTCTGCAAATCGTCATGCTTTTGACGTGAACGAAAATTACGGCCAGCCCCATTCACGGACGAGTTACGCAAACAACGTAAAATTTGACGCGGTTCCGACGTCCATACTTAACATTGGCTGCGCCATGTTTTTGGTGGTTTATCTTTACGCCTGAAAACCCCTTACGTAAACGGCGTATCTTTACTGCGACGGCCGGGCGTACGTTCGTGAATAGGCGTATCTAGCTGATTTACATATTCTAGGCGTAAATCAGCGTACACGCCCCTAGCGGCCAGCGTAAATATGCAGTTAAGATACAAGGGCGTAGGAGACTTACGCCGGTCGTATCTTAGCAATATTTAAGCGTATCTCAGTTTGAGAATACGCTTAAATATACGACGGCGGGGATTCGGACTTACGACGGCGTATCTACTGATACGCCCGTCGTAAGTCTTAGTGAATATACCCCTATATGTGCTGAAGCACATACAATGCAAGATGCATTTGGGGTTTACTAGATGCATTTGGGATGCCATTAACAATAATGGCACCCGTGCGCATCTAGCAACGGCAGCATGCTCCTATGTGGTGCCTTTCCTGCACCATGTTCTGTTGGGAACAGGCCATCAGGTGTCTATTTATAAAAAATCACACATTCTTAGAACTTTTACCCAGGATTCACAGTTTACCAGTTTAGTCTAATTATATAATGTGGGAATTAATTAACCACTTAAGACCCAGACCATTATGCAGGTAAAGGACCTGGCCCCTTTTTGCGATTCTGCACTGCGTCGCTTTAACTGACAATTGCGCGGACGTGGCTCCCAAACTAAATTGGCGTCCTTTTTTTCCCACAAATATAGCTTTCTTTTGGTGGTATTTGATCACCTCTGCGTTTTTTTTTTTTTTTGCGCTATAAACAAAAACAGAGCGACAATTAAAAAAAAAAAAATGCAATTTTTTGTTACTTTTTGCTATAATAAATATCCCCCAAAAATATATAAAAAAACTTTTTTTTTCCTCAGTTTAGGCCGATACGTATTCTTCTACATATTTTTGGTTAAAAAAATCGCAATAAGTGTTTATTGATTGGTTTGCGCAAAAGTTATATCGTTTACAAAATAGGGGATAGTTTTATGGCATTTTTATTAATAATTTTTTTCGTGACTGCGACATTATGGCGAACACATCGGACACTTTTGACACATTTTTGAGACCATTGTCATTTTCACAGCAAAAAGTGCTATAAAAATGCACTGATTACAGGATTTTAATAACAGCTTACCTGTAAAATCATTTTCTTGGAGTACACCACGGGACACAGAGACATATTTATTACATAATGGGTTGTATGGTCACCAGAGGTGATTGGACACTGGCACAACCAATCAGAGACAGTTCCCCTCCATATAGCCCCTCCCATCAGGGGAGTACCTCAGTTTTGTAGCAAAGCAATAAGGTTCCCTAGAAGGGGGGACTTCTGTGTCCCGTGGTGTACTCCAAGAAAAGGATTTTACAGGTAAGCTGTTATAAAAATCCTGGTTTTTTTTTCGTACACCACGGGACACAGAGCAATATTCATTACATAATGGGATGTCCCAAAGCAATGCCCTATATATGAAGGGGGAAGACAGAGATCAAGCAGACCGCAATAAACAAGAAGCTCTATACTGCCCCCTGCAGCACACTTCGCCCAAAGGCGGCATCCTCATGTCCCCTCACATCTATCTGATCAAATTTGAAAAAAGGGTGGACTGAAGACCAAGTTGCAGCCTAAGGCCTCGTACACACGATAGGTTAACCAGAGGACAACGGTCTGAAGGACCGTTTTCATCGGTCAAAACCGATCGTGTGTGGGCCCCATAGGTTATTTAACCATAGGTTAAAAAAAAGCCAACTTGCTTTAAAATTAACCTATGGATTTCTAACTGATAGGTCAAAACTGATCGTTGGTAGGCATGACCATCGGTTAAAAATCCACGCATGCTCAGAATCAAGTCGACGCATGCTTGGAAGCATTGAACTTTGTTTTTTTCAGCACGTCGTTGTGTTTTACTTCACCGTGTTCTGACACGATCGGTTATTTAACCTATGGTGTGTAGGCGTGACGGACCATCAGTCAGATTCATCAGTTAACCTATGACAACAGTCCTTCATGACCATTGTCCTCTGGTTAACCTATCGTGTGTACGAGGCTTTACAGATCTGAGTCACCGAAGCCTGGTGGTGCACTGCCCATGAAGCACTTATCGCCCTGGTAGAGTGCGCCCTAACAGAAAAAAGAGGGGTTCTGTTCCTTAAACCATAGGCTTGAGTAATAGTTTGTCGAATCCACCTGGAGATGGTGGATTTTGATGCTGCTTGTCCCTTCTTAGGACCATCTGGCAAAATAAACAAAACATCTGTTTTGCGTATCTGAGCGGTTGCCTGCAGATACACCTTTACAGCTCTCACTAGATCTAGAGAGTGTAATAATTTTTCCTCCGCTGTCTGCGGATTTGGAAAAGAAGAAGGCAGGACAATGTCCTGATTTAAATGAAAAGCCGACACCACCTTAGGTAAAAAGGCAGGATGGGGTCGTAGTACAATTTTGTCTTTATGACAAACTAAATAAGGCTCTTTACAGGAAAGAGCTGCTAATTCAGATACTCTTCTAGCCGAAGAGATAGCAATCAAAAAGGCCAACTTCCTGCTTAAAAGAATCAGCGGAATGTGGCGAATAGGTTCAAAGGGTTGCTTCTGCAACACTGATAATACTAGATTTAGATCCCATGGGCACAAGGGAAACTTGACTGGTGGATTGATCCGCAGGACCCTCTGAATGAAAGCCTGCACTAGGGAATGAGATGCCAGTGGTCTTTGAAAGAAGACTGATAGAGCTGATATTTGACCCTTAATGGTACTAAGGGCTACTTTCATATCCACTCCTAGCTGGCAAAAAGAAAGAATCCTACTTATGTTATATCTAGGGATGAGCTTCGTATTCGAGTCGAACTTATTGTATGTTCGATCGTTCAGCGAATTACGAAAGTTTTGGGCCGTTCGGCCAAATTCGAGTGGCGTGTCACGGCCCATAATTCACTGCGGCATCACAGTGCATTGCTGGCTGATGATTGGCATGCTTGGCCAATCACAGCTTGCAAAAAACAAAGAGCCATAATTGGCTAAAGCCAGGGTGGCTTTAGCCAATTATGGCTCAGGGGGTTTAGTACACGCCCCACACTATAAAAGGCCGCCTGCAGGTCGGCCTTGTGTTGTGTGTTTTGCGGTGGTTAAGAGAGAGAAGACACAGAGAGAGAGAGAGAGAGAGTCATTTTTTGTAGGTAGATAAAGCAGGCAGGCAGGCTAGTCAGTTAAAGTTACAGTGTGTAGAGGATATATATGCATCCCAGGTGTTGTATATATATTTATACACTGTATAGTTTAGCTAGATCCGCTCTTCCTAATTTACTGACAGGCAGGCAGGTGATTGTGCTAGCTGCAGTATTCTCACGTGGTGTACTGCCTGTGTCCTCTGCAGTGTGCACCTAAAGCTACATGGTGTGTGTACTGCCTGTGTCCTCTGCAGTGTGCACCTAAAGCTACGTGATGTGTGTGCTGCCAGTGTCCTCTGCAGTGTGCACCTAAAGCTACGTGATGTGTGTACTGCCAGTGTCCTCTGCAGTGTGCACCTAAAGCTACGTGGTGTGTACTGCCTGTGTCCTCTGCAGTGTGCACCTAAAGCTACGTGTTGTGTACTGCCTGTGTCCTCTGCAGTGTGCACCTAAAGCTACGTGGTGTGTTTACTGCCCGTGTCCTCTGCAGTGTGCACCTAAAGCTACGTGGTGTGTGTACTGCCATTGTCCTCTGCAGTGTGCACCTAAAGCTACGTGGTGTGTGTACTGTCTGTGTCTGTGCTATTTTTCTCAATGATTTTCATCCATATTGCAGGGACCAGACATTACATTAAAGCCGCAAGCAGTTTTAAATTACTTTTTTCTTATAGTAATCTCATTTTGTGCAGGGACAGTTCTAAACACGTGCCACTTCACAGGCATACTATAGACACCCAGCAGGTACAATATTTAAAGGAATTTTTCATTTTTTTTATTTTCACTTTAAAAATGACCGTTTTTAAAACTTTTTTTTCCATTGATACATGTTCCCTGGGGCAAGACCCGGGTTCTCAAAGACGTTTTACGACAATAACTTGCATATTAGGCTTTAAAATGAGCACTTTTGAATTCGAACGTTCGAGTCCCATAGACGTCAATGGGGATCTAAATGTTTGCGCGACCGGTCGGTCCGTTCGAAGGTTCTGGTGCGAACCGAATGGGGGGGGGGTGTTCGGCTCATCCCTAGTCATATCTCTGAGGATTCCATTTGTTAGTTTCACACCATGAAACATATGCTTTACATACTCTGTAGTAAATTTGTCTGGAAGCTGGCTTTCTGGCGTTTATAAGCGTAGAAAGTACCTGACCTGAGAGCCCTATCTTCTTCAGAATGTGGGTCTCAGCAGCCAAACCGTCAAATTTAGCCCTTGTAAGGAAGGATGGAACACTGGACCTTGTGACAACAGATCGTGACAAAGCGGAAGCTTCCACGGTGTTCCCACTGCCATCTTTATGATCTTGGCGTACCAAGGCCTTCTGGGCCAATCTGGGGCCACTAAGATTACCGGAATTCCTTCCCTCTTGATCCTGCAAATCAGTCTCTGTAGAAGGGAGATTGGTGGAAAGGCATAAATCCTGTTGAACATGGAAGCTAATAGATCATCTACATTCTAGCAAATGGCCTGAAAGATTTCAGGGTGGAGAGACCACTCTCCTGGTGATAGGTGACTCAAATAGTCTGCTTGCCAGTTCTCTACCCCTGGAATGAAAATTGCAGAAAGGCAAGGAATATGTTCTGCCCATCTCAAAATGCGGTTCACCTCCTTCTGGGCGCCCTGGCTGCGGGTGCCTCCTTGGTGATTGATGTAAGCCACTGCTGTAGCATTGTCGGACTGAATCCAAACCGGGTGGCCCTGTAACCTGCTTGTCCAGGTTCTGAGGGCCAAGTATACTGCCCGCAACTCCAGTAAGTTGATGGGTAGGTCTCTCTCGGCTTTGGTGCAGGTTCCCTGGGCTGAAGCTTTTTCCAATATAGCTCCCCAGCCTGTTAGGCTGGCATCAGTTGACACCACCTTCCAGGTGATTGGGCGAAAGGATCTTCTCTTCTGCAATTTCTTGATCCTTAACCACCAACTGAAGTCTTGGCGCACTTGTGAGGACAGGCGCATGGGTAAATCTAGAGCGTGGATCTTCCTGTTCCAGGCAGCTAAAATATCGCCTTGACGCAGTCTCGAATGAAACTGGGCGTAAGGGACAGCCTCGAAGGAGGCTACCATCTTCCCCAATAGCCTCATGCAAAGGCAAATGGGTGGTCTCTTCTTTGCTTTGACCTTGTGGATCAGATCCCTTAGTGATTTGATCTTTGACTCTGGTAAAAATACTCGGTTTTGAGCTGTATCTATGATCATGCCCAGATACTCTACCCTTCTTTGGGCTTGTAGGGCCAGATCCACAAAAGAGATACGACGGAGTAACTGCTGTTACTCCATCGTATCCCTTGTCCTAACTTTGGAACTGATCCACAGAAGCAGTTTTCCAAAGTTAGGCAGAAGATCCGGCATGTGTAATTGAATTACACTGCCGAATCTTAGGATGCAGTACCGCATCCGCCGCTGGGGGCATTTCGAGTCGAAATGCCGTTTCTAGTATGCAAATTAGCACTTAAGGCGATCCACAAAGCTTTCCAGCTTCGTTTTTTCGCCGTAAGTTTTAGTTTGCAAGTGTAAAACTAGGGCTGGTGTTACAAAGTGTAAACTAGTCACACCATGTAAAAGCCCATTCCAGCGACGGCATTTGGTATGCATTCCCGAGGGAGAACTCCACGGCAATTTGTAAAAACAAAACCGGCATGGGTTCCCCCCCAGGAGCATACCAGGCCCTTAGGTCTGGTATGGGTTGTAAGGAGACCCCCCTACGCCGAAAAATCGACGTAGGGGGTCCCCCTACAATCCATACCAGACCCGTATCCAAAGCACGCTACCCGGCCGGTCAGGAAAGGAGTGGGGACGAGCGAGCGTCCCCCCCCCCTCCTGAGCCGTGCCAGGCCGCATGCCCTCAACATGGGGGGGTTGGGTGCTCTGGGGCAGGGGGGCGCACTGCGGGCCCCCCCACCTCAGAGCACCCTGTCCCCATGTTGATGAGGACAGGACCTCTTCCCGACAACCCTTGCCGTTGGTTGTCGGGGTCTGCGGGCGGGGGCTTATAGGAATCTGGGAGTCCCCTCAAATAAGGGGGCCCCCAGATACCGGCCCCCCACCCTAAGTGAATGGATATGGGGTACATCGTACCCCTATCCATTCACCTGTAGGCAAAAAGTTAAAGTTAGTAAACACACAACACAAGGGTTTTTAAAATAATTTATTATTCTGCTCCGGAGGCCCCCCCTGTCTTCTTTATTAGCTCTATTACCAGGGGGGGCTTCTTCTTCCACTCTCCGGGGGTCTTCTTCCACTCTCCGGGGGGGGTTTCTTCTTCCGCTCTCCGGGGGGGGGCTTCTCCGCTCTCCGGGGGTCTTCTTCTATCTTCTCCCCTCTTCCGCTGTTGACTCGGCGAACCCCGGTTCTTCTCCAGCTGTCCGGTGCCTTCTTCTTCAGCGCTGGCTGCCTGCTATCTTTGTGTGTTAGCTCAATTTCTAACAGGCAGCCGGCGCGGTCTTCTGTGACGTCAGGGTCTTCTCTTCTGTTCTTCTCCCCTCTTCCGATGTTGCCTCGTCGCCTCTTGTCGCTGTAATGATGGAAGCGCGCCTTGCATCCCATTTATATAGGCATCACCGTCCCATCATGCTCCGGCAGGTACCCACGTGGTGGGTGCCTACCCACGTGCACCCACCACGTGGGTACCTACCGGAGCATGATGGGACGGTGATGCCTATATAAATGGGATGCAAGGCGCGCTTCCATCATTACAGCGACAAGAGGCGACGAGGCAACATCGGAAGAGGGGAGAAGAACAGAAGAGAAGACCCTGACGTCACAGAAGACCGCGCCGGCTGCCTGTTAGAAATTGAGCTAACACACAAAGATAGCAGGCAGCCAGCGCTGAAGAAGAAGGCACCGGACAGCTGGTGAAGAACCGGGGTTCGCCGAGTCAACAGCGGAAGAGGGGAGAAGATAGAAGAAGACCCCCGGAGAGCGGAGAAGCCCCCCCCGGAGAGCGGAAGAAGAAACCCCCCCCCGGAGAGTGGAAGAAGAAGCCCCCCCTGGTATTAGAGCTAATAAAGAAGACAGGGGGGGCCTCCGGAGCAGAATAATAAATTATTTTAAAAACCCTTGTGTTGTGTGTTTACTAACTTTAACTTTTTGCCTACAGGTGAATGGATAGGGGTATGATGTACCCCATATCCATTCACTTAGGGTGGGGGGCCGGTATCTGGGGGCCCCCTTATTTGAGGGGACTCCCAGATTCCTATAAGCCCCCGCCCGCAGACCCCGACAACCAACGGCAAGGGTTGTCGGGAAGAGGTCCTGTCCTCATCAACATGGGGACAGGGTGCTCTGAGGTGGGGGGGCCCGCAGTGCGCCCCCCTGCCCCAGAGCACCCAACCCCCCCATATTCCGGAGCAGAATAATAAATTATTTTAAAAACCCTTGTGTTGTGTGTTTACTAACTTTAACTTTTTGCCTACAGGTGAATGGATAGGGGTATGATGTACCCCATATCCATTCACTTAGGGTGGGGGGCCGGTATCTGGGGGCCCCCTTATTTGAGGGGACTCCCAGATTCCTATAAGCCCCCGCCCGCAGACCCCGACAACCAACGGCAAGGGTTGTCGGGAAGAGGTCCTGTCCTCATCAACATGGGGACAGGGTGCTCTGAGGTGGGGGGGCCGCAGTGCGCCCCCCTGCCCCAGAGCACCCAACCCCCCCATGTTGAGGGCATGCGGCCTGGCACGGCTCAGGAGGGGGGGGGCGCTCGCTCGTCCCCACTCCTTTCCTGACCGGCCGGGTAGCGTGCTTTGGATACGGGTCTGGTATGGATTGTAGGGGGACCCCCTATGTCGATTTTTCGGCGTAGGGGGGTCTCCTTACAACCCATACCAGACCTAAGGGCCTGGTATGCTCCTGGGGGGTGAACCCATGCCGTTTTTTTCTTTGAAAATTGGCATGGAGTTCTCCCTCAGGAATGCATGCCGAGCGACGCTGTCATTTTTTTTTTTTTTCCCGACGCAACTTTTTTAAGCCGGCGCGATCCTCAAAACTCGGTGTAACGTAACTTCGCGCATGCGCAGTACGGCCGGCGCGAGAGCGCGCCTCATTTAAATGGGACTCGCCCCATTTGAATAGGAACGCCTTGCGCCGGCGGGAATTTTAGTTACACGGCCTGAAATTTCTAGATAAGTGCTTTGTGGATCGGGCACTTAGGTAGAAATTTTAAGGCAGTGTAACTTAAATGGGATTTTTTAAGTTACGCCAGGTTTTTGTGGATCTGGCCCGTAGTGAGGATTTTTGTAGGTTTACCATCTATCCTAAATTCTCCAGGTATCTTATTGTAGTGGATACAGCGTGATCTAACCCTGCCACTGATTGATCTATCACAAGTAGATCGTCCAGATAGGCTGTTATCACTATGCCCTGTGCTCTGAGATTTGCTAGCAGAGGGGCTAGTACTTTTGTAAATACTCGTGGTGCGGTGGCCACCCCGAAGGACAGAGCCACAAATTGAAAGTGGCGATGCTCCACCGCAAACCTTAAGAACCTTTGGTGAGCGGGATGGATAGGCACATGCAAATAGGCGTCCCTGATGTCTATCGACGCCATGAATTCTCCGCCTAGTAGGGTGGTGACTACTGAACGAATAGTTTCCATTCGAAAATGGCGAATGTTTAGCAACTGATTTCGTGATCTCAGATCCAGAATGGGTCTGACGTCTCTGTTTGGTTTTGGGATCACAAAGAGGTTTGAATAAAAACCTGAACCTTGCTCCCTTAAGGGTACTTCTGTGATCACCCCATTGGGACAGCAAGTGATCCAATCCCTTGAAGAAGGGTGCTCTTTTTGGAGGATCTTTGGAGAGCCTTGAGCTTCGGAACTGAGAAGATGGGATCTCTCAAAATTCCAGCTTGTACCTTAGGGATACAGTGGATACCACCCATCTGTCCTGCATCTCTGTCTGTCATACCGCTGAAAACTGACGAAGCCGCCCCCCCACTCGGCCGAGCGGGGGCGCCTCTTAATGCAGAGGTTTTGGGGTTTGGTTTATTAGCCTTAGAACACCACTGTTTCTTATTTCTCTGGGGCTGGTCTTCCTTGGCTTTTGTGGCTGGCTGAAAATGCCGTCGCCACTGGCTGGAGGTAGATTTACCAGGAGTCGGGGACAGAGAACGTTTAAGACAAGGTCGCTTGTTTTTCTTCTCTGGTAACAGCGTACACTTTCCGCTGGAAATCTTTTGGATATATTTCTCCAAGTCTTCCCCGAAGAGGCGTTCACCATGAAAAGGAAAACTCACTAGAAGCTTTTTTGCATGGCATTTCTGCAGACCAATGTTTTAACCAAAGAACTCTGCGCATATGCACCAACTGGAGTGTAAGGCGATATGCTTGCTGGATCGAATCTCTCATAGCATCTTTTGTAAAACATAAGGCCTTGGGCAAATTTTCCAACAACTTGGCCTGCTCTGGAGATAACTCTGTAAGCCCATCTTTTACCTGGTCCTTGAGTACCTGACACATACCCACTGCAGCTACAGCGGGTTGTGTAACTGCACCTGCCAGCAGGAAGGAAGATTTTAATAAGGATTCCAATCTCTTTTCTGAAGGGTCCTTAACCACTTAAGGACCGGACCAATACGCAGCTAAATGACCCAAGGTTTTTTTTATACAATTTGGCACTGCGTCGCTTTAACAGACAATTGCGCGGTCGTGCGACGTGGCTCCCAAACAAAATTGGCGTCCTTTTTTCCCCACAAATAGAGCTTTCTTTTGGTGGTATTTGATCACCTCTGCGTTTTTTTTTTTTTGCGCTATAAACAAAAATAGAGCGACAATTTAGAAAAAAATGCAATATTTTTTACTTTTTGCTATAATAAATATCCCCCAAAAACATATCTAAATTTTTTTTTTCCTCAGTTTAGGCCGATACGTATTCGTTTACCTATTTTTGGTAAAAAAAATCGCAATAAGCGTTTATCGATTGGTTTGCGCAAAATTTATAGCGTTTACAAAATAGGGGATAGTTTTATTGCATTTTTATTAATTTTTTTTTTTACTACTAATGGCGGCGATCAGCGATTTTTTTCCGTGACTGCGACATTATGGCGGACACTTTGGACAATTTTGACACATTTTTGGGACCACTGTCATTTTCACAGCAAAAAATGCATTTAAATTGCATTGTTTATTGTGAAAATGACAGTTGCAGTTTGGGAGTTAACCACAGGGGGCGCTGTAGGAGTTAGTGTTCACTTTGTGTGTGTTTACAACTTTAGGGGGGTGTGGCTGTAGGACTGACGTCATCGATCGAGTCTCCCTTATATAAGGGATCACTCGATGGATACGCCACCACAGTGAAGCACGGGGAAGCCTTGTTTACATACGGCTTTCCCCGTTCTTCAGCTCCGGGGAGCGATCGCGTCGTCCCGGATCGCTCCCCGAGGGAACCCGACCGCCACAAGTACCGGGGGGAGTCCCGATCGGACCCCCGACCCACGTCTAGGCAGGCACGTACAGGTACGTTGATGTGCCTGTCCCTGCCATTCTGCCGACGTATATGTACATGAGGCGGTCGGGAAGTGGTTAAACACCTGTACGTCATCCACTGGACAAGTCAGGTTTTTGTTCACGCAAGATATAGCTGCATCTACTGCAGGTAAACTCCACTTCTTGGTGAATTCCTCCTCCATGGGATAAAGAATTTCAATTTTTTTTGGAGGATAGAAACGCTTTTCTGGATGTAACCAGTCTGCATAAAATAGGTCGGGAGTGACTTCCTATATTGCCATTGATTATAGTTTAATATTATGGTGATTAAGTGGTATTAATGAGAGGGATTGTTTGTTTATTTAAATGTTTCTGATACCAGGTGTCATGTGCTTTTTGTCATGTGACTTCTGGTTGCGGAGTGCAGCCTTTTGTTCCGATGGGTTTGCACGCTTGGATTCGTCGGGCGTACGACCGCCCCCATTCTGCGTTTTATAGGTTTTGATTGGGAGAGGAGTCGTGTCCAGCCGGCGTTTCCAAGCGAGGCGTGGAATCCCCGAGATGGGATACGCGCGTGCGTTTCTTCGGAACGAGGCTTGGTTTTTTTTGTCACTATTTGAGGGGATGACGCAGTACGCTGCCCGTGCCTTGAGACGACGTGACCTATCACGAATCGCATCGCGGCTTGCTGACGTCATCACCCTCATCTGCTCGGTTTTCCTGTTTGCGTCCGGCCGGCGCTACAGGTTTAAGGCTGTTCTTACACTTACGAAATGTGAGTTTTTTTACTGTTTGTTTTATATTTTAATAAAAGTCATTGGTTTTACACTATCGAGGCATCTGCTTTCTTTGCATGATACCATACCAATTGACGTTTATGCTGAGGAGTTTGTCGTATGATCACATCATATCATCGCTATGGATGCAGTGCTCTGTCGTGTCTGCTGGGTTTAACACTTATGCTGGTTTTGGAGTTTGTCGTATGAGGAGCTTGTCGTATCATCACATCGTATCATTGCTATGGATGCAGTGTTCAGTCGTGTCTGCTGGGTTTAACACTTATGCTGGTCTTGGTCCTATATCACAAGGGACCTTTGGCTCTGGTAAGCAGTTTCACTTACACTAGGGTGGTAGAATTCACTTAAAGTTGCGGATCTTGAGAAGAAAGAGCAGCTGTCAATTTGATCATCACTGGGTGTTTCCTTACATTGCAATCATATGGACTTTTTTTTTCTTTTTAACTCACAGGGGCTGATTTACGAAGCCTTTGCTCCATGATTCATGGAGCAAAGGCAGGAGTAAAAGCCATTTTGTCATTTACTAAAGAAATGCGCTGGCAGAGCAGCATATTTCTTTATTTACTATAATGCCTAGTGCGCACAGGAGAGGGTGCATGGTGCGCCTCTATAGACCTGGCGCACGGCATTTAGAAATGTAAAGGGTGTGTGTGGGAGAGTTTATTAGGGGGGGGGGGGATGTGGGGTCATGTGGGGAAGTGTAGTGACATGTGTTTGTTTAACTTTCACGGGCCGAATTGAAAGTGATTTTTCTGAAAACGAGCCGTACGCCTGCAAGTACACCTAAACCTCCGGGAGGTTTATTTGTGTACTGCGCATGCGTGCGCGGCAATTACGGAGATTCAAGCATGCTGCTCCACTACGCCGGCAAAATCTTGGTAAATACCAAGCGGCGTAGCTGCCTTTGCGCGGCTTGAAGCAGCGCATGTGAATTCCTGAATCGTTTTCAGCTTATTACAAAGGGCATCAATAAAAGGTTGCGCATGGCAGCAGCAGAGTCCCGACGCGTTTCGCAATAGTTTGCATCATCTGGGGTAAACTCTGCTGCTGCCATGCGCAACCTTTTATTGATGCCCTTTGTTTTCAACTTAACTGTAAGTGTTTTTAACCGTTAATAAATTTTCACCATTATTACGGTATCACACTATGGGACTTCGTTTTCTTTTATGTTCCTTGGATACGGTCTGATCTCTTGGGAGACACCTTCAAGACGTTGCCATACCCCCTGCTCTGGTTTACAGTGATGCTTTCCAGCCATCGTTCCTTTTATGTATCCAGATCCGATTGATGTGGTTTCACCAACTTACATACAGTCTATATTGACCCTTTAAGCATATGTTTATTAGGGTTCAATATTTCCGGTAAGCCTCCCTTCCCGGTGGTGGTTACTTTTTCACACAGTTGTCCATTTCCATTTCACCGTGGTGTCTTCAATCGTCCATCACAGGAGATTATTTACTGACGGTGCACTTTTCCAGTGACTCACTGTTTGTTGATTTATTATATATGGACTCACTGTTTGTTAACTTATCATATATGGACTTTTTATTTGTTCACATTGTTGTACGATTCACTTTGGTATAATATTTACATTCATCATTTTTCAGCGCCACTTATTTGTTTTTGCATTTTTATAGTTATCAATGCATTTTTATAGCACTGGTCGCTATAAATATGCCAATGGTCCCAAAAATGTGTCAAAAGTGTCCGAAGTGTCCGCAATAAGGTCGCAGTACCAATAAAAATCGCTGATCGCCGCCATTACTAGTCAAAAAAAATACTTAAAAATCCCCATAGAAGACGCTTGTTTTTTTTACAGGTTACCAGTTTAGAGTTAAAGAGGAGGTCTAGTGCTAAAAGTATTGCTTGTGCTCTAACGCATGCGTCAATACCTCACATGTGTGGTTTGAACTGCATTTACATATGTGGGCGGGACTTACATGCATGTTCGCTTCTGAGTGTGAGCTACTAGGGACAGGGGCGTTTTAATTATTATTATTTTTTTTATTTTTTTTTTATGTAATAATTCAATAAGACCTCACATCTGTCCTTCAGTCTGGAAAGCATGAGATCAGGAAAAAAAAACACAGATCTCATGCTTTCAGCCGCGATTGTAGCTTTGTTTATGTTTCTGCCTCTGCATTTCTGGTGATCTGAGCATGCCCGGGGACTTAGATTATTTGATATTGCTTTTTGTGTGTGAACAGCACTTGGATGTCTCTGAGCATGCTCATAGAGCGTGTTTTTTGGGTTAGTAATTTAAGGACATCCTTAACAGGTGTACCCACTTACAATTTCACCCAATGTAGAGACTGAACTTTAGGGCTCTTTCACACGGAGCGGACCGTTTCTCGGTCCGCTCCGTGTATCCGCCAAAGCTCAGTGGGGATCCCCGCTGAGCTGTCGGCGGATAGGGCGGTCCCCGCACACAGTGCAGGGACCGCCCTGTCTCTGCTCCGCTCTCCCCTATGGGGGACCGGATGCAGACGGTCCGTCTGTCCGTCTGCATCCGGTCCGTTCCGCCGAACGGAAGAAAAATAGGGTTTCTTCCATTCGGAAAAGCAGAACCCGACTGACGCGGACGCTAGCGGATGCTCCATCCGCTAACGGACGCGTCCCCATAGGGATTCATTACAAGTCCGTTAACGGACTTGTAATGAACGGACAGACGGACAGACGGAGTCTGAAAGGGGCCTAAGTTGTGTGTTTCATGGGCTGTCCATGTGTTTTCAATTGCCTCATTAGCACACAAGCCTATGTTATATAAAGCTTGTATAGAGCAGTTGTTAGCTGCCCTGAGAAGAGGGCAGGTTGTGTGGGGTTGGCTGGCAAGAATGTCTTTGCAAAACAGATGTTTTTGATCAAGGTTTTTTTTTGTCAATATATGTTTTTTTTTAGGGTATTTACTTTGATGTATTTGTCTGTGCTGCATTATTTTGCTAAATATTTCTCAAGATGTTGTGACTAATGTTTCAATCCTGTGTCTGTGAGTCTATTTATCCTGTTCTTTCCAAAGCATAAACCATATTCTGTTTACTGTCTCAAATCAACCTTTGTTTATTTGTATTTTTTTATATTTATTTATTTTTGTTTGTTTTTGCTTTCCTTGTTTTGTTGACCAATAAAATTGCTTTCAAATTTTGAAGTTTGTTTTTTGTTACTTTTTCATGCTACAGAGCCTGATTGGCCTAACAAAACAGTTGTGATTTTTGTCTCGAAGCTCTTTTCCTGGTGCCTTCATGAGTGAAATGTTTGCCATGTAGTCACCAGGAAAGGAAAAATACAGAGCGGTAAGTATTTTTTTCCTTTTTTACTGCAGTGGTTCTCAGCCTCAGTCCTCAAGTACCCCCAACAGGACATGTTTTGTGGATTTATCTTATCAAGAATTGCTGTCCAGACTGATTTTTAAAGCACATGTGCAAGATGAAGGAAAACCTGCAAACATGGCCTGTTGGGGGGGGGGGGGGTGTATTGGCGGACTGGCTTGAAGTGCTGATTTACAGCACTGTGCTTAAATCTAGCGCAGGGCAATCCTATTCTAATTGTGAGTGTTTGAGGGAAGCCAAGTGAGTGTTAGAACCCCTGCTTGTGTTTTTTGGGTTGGGCTTTGTGTCCCTATTTCTTAAAATTGGCTTCACTTCCTGTCACACAGCTGAACAGAAAGTGAGGTTAAAACCCTACCAATGTCTTTTCTTGGGGACACACGGGTCAATCTTACTAGTGTCCCTATTAAGCAAATTGCACTCCAGCACTGCTGTGTACACCCCAAATGATTAGTTAGTTTTGGGTCTAGTAAAGGCAAAGCCACTCTGCAGTACAAGTGTAGTCACTGAAAATCTGAGGGGAAGCACTGATGATTTTAACATCCAATCCTGTAGAAGCAAAGTTTTTTTATTTTTTGTTGTTATTTTCTTCCTTGCTTGTCCACTTGTAGTGCAAAGTGGATTTGCCTTTAGTAACTGGACTCCAAAGTCCAATATCCCTAATAATTTGGGGTGTACACAGCAAAATGCTAGAGTGGAATTTACATAATGGGGAAACTATTTAGATTGATCTGTGTGTCCCCAAGAAAAGACAATAATGTTTTACCCTCACTTCCTGTTTGGCTATGTGACAGGAAGTGAATGAATTTGAAGTAGAAAGTGACAACATTTGTGAGGTGTCTTCACCCTATCAGGGGTGCAGACATCCCCAAAAAATGAGCAGATGATACTTATTTGCAAATTAAGAAAATTGTTTATTTAACAGTGGGGGGTTCCTAACACACATTCATACATATTAGCAACACTGTATCCTGGCCTATTGGCATGGTTATATTTTCTTAGTCCTCTCAATAAAATTATCAGAAATTTGTGCTTAAACTAGAACTATAATCAACACTTTTTTTCTTTCATTTTGGATAGAGTGAGGGAGGGAGGGTTATAGCCCCTGTCAGTTTATTTTGTAATTTTGTACCATCCCTGTCCAATTGCGGAGACTTGCCTACACTTCCTGCCCCATAGCCAAACAGGAAGTGAGAGAAAAACTATGCAAATTAAGGAAATCTAGTGCTCCACCCCTGAACTAGTGTGTGTGTCCCCCCCCCCTGAAAATTTCTGGGTGGGTCATAAAAAAACAGGGTGTGGCCTTGACAGGAAGGGGTGGGTCATTTTTCTATTAGGAGGTGCAGAAGTTTAGTCAGGCCTAGGGCAGCACAAAACCTAAATATACTACTGCATATTAGGGCTTATTTAGACAGGATCCAATTTGCAGCATGTTTTTAGATTGTGGGAGGAAACCCACGCAGGGACAGGAAGAACATGCAAACTCCAGGCAGATGGTGTCATGGGCGGGATTCGAACCAGCAACCCTTTTTGCTGCTAGGTGAAAGTGCTATCCACTACACCACTGTGCTGAACGAACATAATTGCAGCTGAAAGCATGAGATCAGTGTTTCTGTTTCCGATCTCATGCTTTTCAGCTTGGAGGACAGATGTGGGGTCTTATTGACCCCACCTCTCTCCATAAAGAGGACCTGTCACACACTATAGTCCTATTACAAGGGATGTTTACATTTCTTGTAATAGGAATAAAAGTGATCAAAAAAAAGGGCAAAAATTAAAAAATATTACGTAAAAAAAAAAAAAATTAAAACGCCCCTGTCCCTAGTAGCTTGCGCTCAAAAGCGAACACGCATGTAAGTCCTGCCCACATATGAAAAAGCCGTTCAAACCACACATGTGAGGTATTGACGCGTGCGGTAGAGCGCGAGCAATAATTTTAGCACTAGACCTCCTCTATAACTCTAAACTGGTAACCTGTAAAAAAAAAACAAGCGTCGCCTATGGAGATTTTTAAGTCCAGAAGTTTGGCGCCATTCCATGAGTGTGTGCAATATTAAAGCGTGACAAGTTAGGTATCTATTTACTCGGTGTAACATCGTCTTTCACATTATCCCTAACAATTGGGCTAACTTTACTGCTTTGTTATTTTTTAATTCATGAAACCGTTTTTTTGGGCAAAAAAAAAGGCATTTGAAAAATTATTGCGCAAATACCATTGGAAATAAAAAAATATATAATGACCGCCACTTTATTCCCTAGGGTGTCTGCTAAAAAAATATATATAATGTTTTGGGTTCTGCGTAATTTTCTAGCAAAAGTATGATGATTTGTACATGTAGGAGAGCGGTGCCAGAATAGGCCCGGTATTGAGGTGTGTATAAAAGCCCAGTATTGAAGTGGTTAAAAGTACTCATGGCTATAAAGAATACAGTCATTGCTCATAAAAAAGAAAAAAAAAGTGGGGGTCCCCCCAAATTCAATTACCAGGCCCTTCAGGTCTGGTATGGATATTAAGGGGAACCCCGCCGTCAAAAAAAAAAATTATGTGGGGTTCCTCCCAAATATCCATACCAGGCCCTTTAGGTCTGGTATGGATTTTAAGGGGACCTCCACCCCAAATTTAAAAAAAATGGCGTGGAGTACCCCGAAAAATCCACACCAGACCTCTTATCCGAGCACGTAACCTGGCCAGCCGCAGAAAAGAGGGGGGGACAGAGTGCGGCCCCCCATCTCTCCTGAACCGTACCAGGCCACGTGCCCTCAACATGGGGAGGGTGCTTTGTGGTCCCCCCAAAGCACCTTGTCCCCATGTTGATGGGGACAAGGGCCTCATCCCCACAACCCTGGCTGGTGGTTGTGGGGGTTTGCGGGCAGGGGGTTTATCGGAATCTGGAAGACCCCTTTAACAAAGGGACCCCCAGATCCCGGCCCCCCCCTGTGTGAAATGGTAATGGGGTACATTGTACCTCTATCATTTCACCAAAAAAAGTGTCAAAAAATAAAAAAAAGACAATAGCCGGTTTTTGACAATTTCTTTATTAATGTCTTCTTTCCGCGCTTCTTCTTCTTCCATCTTCTTCTTTTCTGCTTTCATTCGGGTTTCTTCCTCCATCTTCTTCTTCTTCTTTCTCTGCTTCTTTCTTGGGTCTTCTCGTCCGCATCTTCACCGGCGTCTTCTTCCATCTTCTTCTCTTTCTGTCGGCCTTCTCGTCCGCATCTTGCTTCTTCTTTCCCGACGATTCGCTCCCAATTGAAGTTCCCGCCGTGTGACGCTCCCGTTCCTCAGACAGTACTTTTTATCACTGAGGAGGCGGCGTCATCCGGTGACCCCACCCCTCTCTGACGCTACGGGGACCCGTGTGTTACTTGTGCGTCAGAGGGGGCGGGGTCACACAGCGGGAACTTCAATTGGAAGCGCATTGTCCGGGGAAGAAGAAGCCGCGCAAGATGCATCCGCTTGCAATTGAAGTTCCCGCTGTGTGACGCTCCTGTGACCCCGCCCCCCTCTGACGCACATGGGGACTTTCCCCTAGGTGTCAGAGGGGGCGGGATCACAGGAGCATCACACAGCGGGAACTTCAATTGGAAGCGCATTGAAGAAGAAGCAAGATGCGGACTAGAAGGCCGACGGAAGGAGAAGAAGATGGAAGAAGAAGCCGGTGCAAGATGCGGACAAGAAGACCTAAGAAAGAAGCAGAGGAAGAAGAAGATGGAGGAAGAAACCAGAATGAAAGTAGAAAAGAAGAAGATGGAAGAAGAAGAAGCGCGGAAAGAAGACATTAATAAAGGAATTGTCAAAAAGCGGCTATTGTAATTTTTTACATTTTTGACACTTTTTTTGGTGAAATGGTAGAGGTACAATGTACCCCATTACTATTTCTCACGGAGGGGGCTGTTAAAGGGGTCTTCTAGATTCTGATAAGCCCCCCGCCAGCAGACCCCCACAACCACTGACCAGGGTTGTGGGGATGAGGCCCTTGTCCCCATCAACATGGGGACAAGGTGCTTTGGGGGGACCCCAAAGCACCCTCCCCATGTTGAGGGCATGTGGCCTGGTACGGTTCAGGAAAGGGGGGGGCCGCACTCTGTCCCCCCCTTTTTTCTGGGGCCGGCCAGGTTACGTGCTCGAATAAGGGGTCTGGTGTGGATTTTTGGGGGAACTCCATGCCATTTTTAAAAAAAAAGAAAAAAAGAATGGGTTGGAGTTCCCCTTAAAATCAATACCAGACCTGAAGGGCTAAGTTGCGGAGGCGTAATGTAAATCAGAAACGTTACGCCCGCGCGAAGATACGCGGATGTACGAGAATCTGGCCCTGTGATTCTTATTTGGTTTTTGCATATAGGTCTACACTATGGCCTATTTCATGATTTGTTAATTTTACGTTTGTGTATTGTTTATGCAAACAGGCATTTTAATTAAATTCATGATTCATGTTCATACATGTAATTTTCACATTTATGGTCACCTTCTCTGCAAAGGTTTCCTTTGATATTAGCGCAACTATATATATTTTTCTCACTTCTTTACACTGTTATGTTTTCAGGTTAGTTGCTGCTTACCTCTGTAGAGCTTCAGGCCATCATTATTTCTAGTTATCCTAGCGCAGTCTTTTTACCTTTTTCTGCGTAAATTAGCTTCTTTAACAATGATGAACTGGGAAAGAGCAAGAACTCTGCAGAGATTTTAATGAGCCCAGGGAGGAGACAGGTGATTCAGATAATTCAGAGGAGGGCAGCCTGAATGCAGTTCGCACCGCCTCCGCATAACATTGCACCTGCGATCTTAGCATCTGGGAAGCAGAAAGGGGTTCTTCCTAAACCCCTGAGCCGTCCGACTCCTCATCCTTGTCCTCTGCAGATATTGCTTCATCCTCCTTCTTCTCCTCCTCAGATCTTTCTGACAGAGGATGTAAAGCTGATGAAGGAGATCTGCTTCGCTTCTTGTCCTTTTGTGAGGACTTAGAGATTAAAGTCGCAATCTTTTCCTCTAATCTCTCCAGGTGCCACTGGAGAAACTCCTGATAGTTGCAATGGTTCCTCCTGTATAGGCAAATCAAGGCTTACTGGGGAGGAAGGAACCGAGCAGGCACAGGTAGAGCCCCCTGTCTCCGGCGGTGTTGCCTTTTTGCTCTTAGCCCCTGAACCCTTTCTGAGGGAAGACATTTTCCAAAGCAACAACCCGAGGTACCAAGATGCATATACTACTGTGCTCTGTTTAGCAATTTACATCAAGTATGCAACTTAAACACACAGTTTCATGCAAAGAGTAGGTGTCTCTCTTTGGTAATGCCCACCAACCACATAGAGCTTATGTGTCCCATGAAAAACTGCTGCTGTGTCCCAAGGGAGAGCTGCTGGCTTTCTGGCTGCTTTATGGCCCCTATCTGGGCGCCATCTTTCAAATCTCGGCGTACGCGCGCCCATTCGCCCCCGGCTACTTCCGCCCTCTCCCGATTAAGCGCGCCTCCGTGCACGCGCGCCTAAACTTATTATGCCTGGAAGCATGGAGAGCTTCTCCATGCTTTTACAGACCTCTTATCAGGTCTAGAAGGAGAGGAACGGCGCCGTGTCAGCAGAGTTCTGCAGCAGAAAGCGTGCCTGTGGGTCTGACACTTCTATGGAGTGAGGTGATTAAACTCAGCTCTTTATTCCCTCTAGTGGCCAAATTTGAGAAGACACCCCTCTAAAATTCTTGAAAAAGGTCCTTATGAAAAAATCTTAGGCTCCCTTTTCCCTTACCTTTACCCCCGCCGCAGGTTTAACTGCTGATTTTACAGACAGTACCAATCTTCCCCCATCTCGGCGGGTTTTGTGTGCCAACCTTTAGTGGTATGGGTTCCTATTTAAAGGAGACCTCTTCCCTGGGCCTTGTAAAAGACTCTGACCAGGCCTTTTCGCTGCAATAGCGAAATGCTGGAACCTCAGAGCCCAGTCTTCTGAAGAGAGACATTACAGGTGATGCCTCATGCATGGGAGGGGCTATATGGAGGGGAACTGTCTCTCATTGGTTGTGCCAGTGTTAAATCACCTCTGGTGACCATACAACCCATTATGTAATGAATATGGCTCTGTGTACCGTGGTGTACGATAAAGAAATGATAATGGCAGTGAAGGGGTTAACCACTAGGGGGCGCTAAGGGTTTAAGTGTGCCTTAAAGGAAGTGATTCTTACTGTAGGGGAGCGTGGCTGGAAGTGTGACATCATTGATCGTCGTTCCCTATAACAGGGAACAGACGATCAGTGACACTGCCACAGAGAAGAACGGGGAAGGTGTGTTTACACTTACCTCTCCCCATTTTTCAGCTCCTGTGACATGATCGCGGGAGACCGGCGACGATCGGTCCCGCAGGCACGGTCACAGCCGCGCCATTCTGCCGACGTATATCGCGTTAGGCGGTCCTTAAGTGGTTAATAAACCCCTAAGTGAAGGTTTTGAATACTTTTTCTTAAATCAACTCTATACTAGTCACCTTAAAATGACCATGCTCTACTAAAAAGTTTATTTGCAATTTTGCATTGTTGTTCACTTTAACATTATTTGGCAGAAGCAGTTCCACCTGACAGTGATTGTGTGTGAGTTTTCCTACAAAGGGCTTTCAATAAAAGTGAATAGTACGTTCAATGATTTATACCGTATTTATTGGGGTATAGCGCGCTCCCGCGTATAGCACGCACCCCCTAAAGTTGCCCACGAAATTCCTGTGGAAAAAAGATTTTTGTACTTACAGTTTGGTGTCTTGCGCGGCATCCATCGGCGGCCTCGTCGGGTCCGGCGTCCGTCTGCGGCTTCGGCTGTCCTCTTCGTCGGGTCCGGCGTCCTTCTGCGGCGTCCTCCCCGCTCGTTTCCCGCGCCGAGTTTGAATACTGCGCCGGCATATACCGAGCGCAGTACACTCGTGTATAGTCGGGCAGTCTCGGCTCCTCTCGCGCTGACGTCCTGGACGTACAGGACATGAGCGCGAGTGTAGCCGAGACTGCCCGACTATACACGAGTGTACTGCGCTCAGGATATATGCCTGCGCAGTATTCAAACTCGGCGCGGGTATCGGCGTATATCGCGCACCCACGATTTTGCCCTGATTTTCAGGTCAAAATAGTGCGCGGTATACGCCGATAAATACGGTAGTTGTAGTGAAATAGTTTTGAGTTTGCTGTCATTATATTGTATTCCCATATATTCTAAAGACAAGTTTAACAAACATATAAAGAAATGTACTTAATTTATGTCTGACAGTTTTCCCCACCCCTTTATTTAAAATGTAGGATATTTTCATAAATTTTGTAATATGACACATTTCCAAATGTTTTAATAATGTAATGGATTTTTTGATAGATATAAAGTACGGTAACTTCTTCATCGAATTGCAAGATCTCAGGCCTTGACAGCTTTGCAAACTCGTACTGCAAGACATTTTTAGAAGTCCTACTAGACCAGTGGTTCTCAATCTTTCTAGTGCCGTGACCCCTTGATAACATTTCCCAAGTTGTGGGGACCCCAACAGTAAGATTATTTTCGTATCGTAGGTTGTCAGCACCCAAGGCAAGATGAGTAATTTGCACCCCTAACCCAGGGACATTTAGCGCTCCCCTTCCACTCATACGGTATTAAAACCCCTTATGGTACATTTTAGGATGTACCACTCTTTCTTCTCCTTTCTTTCCCTTTTATGTCTCTCTATTCTAATTTCATTTTTTCCCCCATCCCTCTCTATAGCAGTCTTTCTTGTTCTTTCTCTTATTCTTTCTCTCCCTTTTTCTTCTCCCTTTGATGTATTCTCAATTTTTATTCCTTCTCTTACTCCTTGGTGGGGGGGGGGTTGGAGGGAGTAGGATGAGTGTCAGTGCTGGTGGGTATTGGGATCAATGGCAGTGCTGTTGGGGGGGGGGGGGGGTTTCAGTGGCAGTGCTGGTGGGGAGTTGGGATCAGCCAACTTAGGTGCTCTTGATCAAGGTCATCTGCTGATCTGAGAACTGTAGTGGGGACTTTTAATGGCAACTATAATCACAGGTAGTGTTACTCACTGTGTCTCCGGCTTCACTGTGTCTCCAACTTTGTGGTGTCTCGCAGCAGTGACACCTATGTTGAAATCAGGACATAGGGCCAGCCATGCCATGAACCGAATGGGTGGCTGCAAAAGGCTGAGTGGGTGGCCGCGGGCTTCAGGAACAGCCCAGCTGGGCGGCCACAAGCTCAAGGGACAGCCCTGCTGGGTGGCCGCGAAAAGTCTGGGAGAGCAGTGCGGACTTCAAGAGCAGCCCAGGATTTGGTGACCCCTGGCAAATCAACATTTGACCCCCAGGGGGTCCCGACCCCCAGGTTGAGAACCACTGTACTAGACCCTATTTGCATTTATCAATAAGGCTTCTCCTTTTTCCAAAGAAACCTAGCCCATAATATGGTACAACCTAAATCAGGCGAAGATCACACCCTGTGTAAACATTTTAGACCTATCTCACCTCCAAAAATCCGAAACCCCAAATTTCCCTCCAAACTCCTAGCCCTAAGACTTCAGCCCCTGATGCCCTGGGATTGTAGAGAAGGGCAGGGGTGATGAACACCTACCACTGCTAATAATGAAAGTTCAGCTCAGAGTTGCTAGTTCTTAGGGAATCCCACTGACAGCAGAATTTAAACAAGATAAGCAGACAATAACAAAAGAAACAAAAAAGGCATGCAGTCTACCCCTCCCCCCAGTCCAGACCAGGTCATTGAGGTCTGGTATGAATTTTGGGGGGGAGCCTCACATCAAAAAAAATAACTTGTCAGACGTTATTGACCCCTGCCCCCATACTTAAGTGGCAGGGGAAAGCTGCGTGTCAGTCGGCAGGAGACTAGCTACAGTTTATTTTTGTGTGGTCGGCAGGCAGCATTCATCATGATTGCTAATGGATCTACATAAAGGGACATTTATTTTTTATTTATTTTTAATAAAAGATTTGTCAAAAACTGTCCACTGTTTTTATTTACACTTATTTTTGGGGTGAATGAGTGGGTTACAATGTATCCCTACTCATTTACATGAGATAAAGGGGCTTTCCAGATTCCAATAAGGTCCCCCTCCACACACCCCTACTTCCACCAGGGTTGTGGGGAAGAGGCTCTTGTCCTCATCAACATGGGGACAAGGTGCTTTGGGGGGCACTACCCCAAAAGCACCCCCCCTCATGTTGAGGGCACGTGGCTTGGTATGGTTCAGGATAGGGGGTACTCGTTCAACCTCCCCCCTTTCCTTGTTTCCCTGGCTGCATGTTCGGATAAGGGTCTGGTATAGATTGGGGGGGGGGGGGGGCTCGCAGCAATTTCTTTTTTTTTTTTGACCCAAAGGTTCCCCTCAAAGCCTATACCAGACCCCAAAGGCCTGGTATAGACTGGAGAGGGACTGCACACATTTAAAAAACAATGTTTTACTATCGGCTTTCTTTGTTTATATTCTGCTGTCAATGAGTCATGATTGTTAGGATGTCTATTCATTGGTTGTTAAGGACGCCGCTGGGTCCATGAGTAAGTGCTAGAAGCGAATACTGGCATGTTAACACCCAGCTAGTTTGTTAAATGCCCTGTGGCTAGACCATACCTTATTTAACTAATGTTTTGTTCACTTTTTTTCTAAATTGACTTGTAGACAGGTTAATGCAGTATTTACCAAGTGAATTTACCTTTTTCTTATTGCATGAGATATTTGGATTAAATGTGTCACGTGTCCCAAATATCTAATGCAATATCCTTTTGTGAGTTGACCCCATTGCCTCATTTATGAAAAGCGAGTCTTATCCCTTGCTTTTGGAAAAAGCATTTATGCCCTTCAATTTTATATTGGAAAGCAGGGGTAGAAAAATTGATGGAAGCTGAAAGATGGTTATACACACTCAGAGATAAGTATAAGTTCTTTAAGATTTGGGCCTGTTGACTCCACTATTTCCTACAAATATAAGGGGCTTAAGGACAGTTATAGCCCTACTACACTGCCTTCAATGACTCAGCTGTGACACATGATAATAAATCAGAGTGTTTGTTGTTGCTTTATACATGGCCTCCTTCTTTGGGGTTTCTTTGAAACACCCATCTCATTTTAACATTTGAAATCTAAAATGACTGATATTTATATTGAGTCTCAGGTTGTTGTTTCTGCTCTCTCTTTTCAACTGTATCCTATAGATGAGTGGTTCTCAACCTCAGTCCTTGAGTACCCCCAACAGGCCTTGTTTGCAGGTTTTCCTAAGCTATTTTATCTAAGACCCCATACACACTATACAACTTTTGATTTCCTTTAGATTTACCAAAACCATGTAGTGCAAGGGCCTGCCTGATTGCATACAAATTGAAACGCTTAAGGTTTGACCTCATATTATATGGTTTTGGTAAATTTGAAGGAAAAAATCTACAGAAAATTGTATAGTGTGTATCCAGCTTTAGAGAAATTCCCAAAACATGGCCTGTTGAGGGTACTTGAGGACTGAGGTTGAGAACCACTGCTATAGAGTACTCGGAGAGTACCTTTTCTTTTTATACTCAATATTCTTTTATTGTTTTATTCTTATTTTTCTTGGGATTGCTATTTACATATTAGGATGCATAATGGTACTAGGTCTTGTTAAATAACGTAAATTGGAAAGATCCTCCTATTTTTATTTCTTTTTTTAATGTACTGAGATTGACTGTATACACAACAACCCTATATTTGTTATCTTTGCTACCATATGCATCTGCTCTGTACTCTTTACAATGAATATAAATATTATACAAAAAATATTGTATATACTCACATGTGTGACTGAAATCTTATGATTCTATCTAGGTGAACTTTTGTTGAGCCACCCGAAGCTTACTACATCGAAAAGATGAATCCTTATATGTGACCAATCAAGATTAACAGGTATGTAGAATTAATTTTAATAAGAATAAAGGAATTTTTTTGTTCAGTGGTTCATCATGGCTGTTTATAGTGTGTAGCTGGAATAACCTGAACAGACATGCCAGAGCAGTGTTTAAAATCATACAGCAAATTTGCCGTATGGCAGTGGTTCGCAACCCTGTCCTCAAGTACCCCCAACAGGCCATGTTTTGTGAATTTCTCTTTGATAAAATAGCTGTCCAAAATACCAAGCCATTGACTCTAATTTAAAGCACCTGTGCAAGATAAAGGACAACCTGCAAACATGGCCCGTTGGGGGTACTTGAAGACAGGTTTGAGAACCACTGCCGTATGGAATATAGCGAGTAGGCTGCAGATGTGCTGGAGCAAAAATACAGGCTCAAGATGCATAATTCACAGCGAGTGTAGCAGTTGGCATGCTGGCTGAATATATTTTCACATGCATAGTCAATGTGTTGTCTGCAAATACTTACCAGTGATGCAGTTCTGCCCCCTTTAAAGATGCCAGTCCTCACACTGCTGCACCACCACTTCAACATTGGTGGGCCAATTCTTTAGGAAAGAGCAATGTTTGTCACAAATGGAGGAGAGGTGGAGGTGTTGAGCAGCAGTAGACGACCAAGTGGGATATGAGGTTAACATACATCTGGGGTTTGGACACTGGGCAAAGCAAGGAGCACATCCCCATCTGGTCAGTATACCACTGCATGTACAGCACAAGCTCAAGAGTTGCAAATGGTGAGAAAACTGTAGTAAGCTTCCTGAGAACATCTTAAACTGTTTCTAAAGCCCAACATTTTTTCTCTTTCGTTCATTGAGTGACACAGCACTTTAAATCTTGACCTTAGGGTTATATCTCCACCTTCAGGAGAGGACTAGGCATAACATTTAAAAACAGCAAAACTATACAGGGGCGGTCCTACTGGCTATAATCCCTCGCACTGCATCCAGCAGCTCCGTTTTTTTCTGCCTAGTGTAGGAGAAGGACCTGGCTCCCGGAGGGGACCATTGGTCCTGGAGATTAAATTTTTTGCTTTTGATTCCTGTGATCTACTATCAACAGCCATGCTGGGTGACAGGCTGCATAATATAGATGGGTCGGCCACGACATGTCCCTTCTGATCCAGGGGTGGCTGGCGAGCTATATGCCCCGGTGGGCACACATATGACCGGGCTACTGCTGTTCGTGTCACAGTGTGCCGTGGCTGACAGCCACCCCGTACCGCTCGGGTGATGGTTTTGTCCACGCAATGTGTCCAGCAGTCTCCACAGGAGGGGTAAGTATGGTCCCACCTGTCTCGGCAGGATGGAGCAGCTGGGCATTCCCTGGGAGGTCGAATAGGGGGTCTCTCACTCTCCCCTTCTTCTCTCCCCATCTTTTCCCTCCTCCCCATGCTTGGGTTCGCTGTGTGACTGACCGGGGGTCCTCCAGGGGGGCTGTACTGTGTATGGGGTCCGCTCGTCTCTTCCCTATAGTTGGGCCTTGTGGTGTGTTTAAGGCACATTTTGTGGGAGACCGCTGCGCAGAGGGGCCTTGTGGTCGCCGCCATTTTTCTCTAGGCTCAGGGAAGTCCGGCGGACATTTTGCTGGAGCCCTCAAGCGTGCTGAGGCGGCCGGCAGCCATTTTCTAGTAGTCTCAGCTTGTTTTTGCCTCTAGCGCTGGGGATTTTCTTCTACAACAGCGCAAATCACACAGAGCACCTTGTGTGAAAGAGCGGACGGCAGCACAGCGCAGTACCTAGGTCTGGGTGGTGAGTCCTATGGGGGGCCCCTCAGTCTTTGATAGCTAGGAGGGTGGGTCTTTTGTGTGTCTTGCCTTCGGTCCATAACGGGTATCAGGTGAGTGTGGGTCAGCATGGCGTCAGAAGCTGGCGCTTCTTCTCCAGACATACCTGTGGTGGCAACCGGTTCCCCTGCACCTGCGGTGCCTATGGACGCTTTGTCAGGAGTCCTGGAGTCAGGGTATTAGAATGTAAGTTCCTACCTGCCAGGAGTAGAAAGCCAATGAGATGGCACTTGAGGACGTGGCGCATTTTGGGGAGGAAGATACCTGAGAGTGCCGGCCAGAGCAGGCGTCTGGAAACGTGGACGAACCGCGGCTGCCCCGTGGAGTGAGAGGCTGCGGAGACGCCGCGGCTGATATCCCCGCCACTGCATCGGGACTTCCCTGCTACTACCCGGGCGAGCGGATAGGGTTCTGGCGCTCGGGATGGAGTAGGGGGACTGAGTCCTGTCGTTTCCCCCACCTCCCCCCCCCCCCGCCCTCCAAGTTACATCGCCGGGGAAAGGATCGGAGATCCTTCTTGACGGATCCTCATCCCAAGAGGTTTTATGGAGACAGAAGCTGCGGGGACAAGGACGAGCTGATAATCCCTCCTGGATGAAGAGAAGGTAGTATAAATGAGGAGCAGAATGAGAAGGTACCATAATCCAACAATGCATTGAGGACTGAAAGTATGTCAGCTGCACCATTTCATCTGCCCTGATTAGGATTGCAGATAAATATTGAAATTGTCATGTGACAGTACACAGGGAAATTCTCTGCCTCTTTTGTATTTTTTACATATGAGAACAGCATCCGTAAGCGTTAATAAGCAATTGGACTGTATGTGTGGAGGTTGGCTGTGCGAATCAATGAAAGGAACTTTCTTTTTTACACATACATATCAATCTCTGCTGAACTGCTGATCTCACAATAGGACATATCAAAAAAGCTTAAGGATTGGTATAAAGACAGCCGTACCATTTTCATTGCCTTGTCTGTGCCCTATTTCGTCCAGGACTACGAATGGCGATTATAAAAAAAAAAAAGGAATAAGTAATCAGCATTAGGTCGCTTTAAAACACCTCAGAGATCAATCAGCAACTCGGGGCTGTCGCTTTGCCCAGATAAAAGCTGGATCAAAACTAGAGTTTAATCGATCTATGAACGCTGTTAAAGTCAGGTAAAGGCACACAGGGATTCTCGTTGTCTCTACCTCTTTTTTTTTTCTTCTTTTTTTTTAACTCCCTACTCTGCATGAGTTAACAGCAGCAGTTAAGGAGAATCACTCATTGGACTGTGTATGTAAGACTGAGGAGGGAGAAAGTGTGATACCCATAAAATATTCACTATCAAGGAAAGCCAAAGTGAGGTTCCTTTAAAGGGTAGATGAAAGGTAGGAGGAGGTAAAAGCGGTCAAACTGGGGAAGAGAATCAGAACAGTGAAAAATAACATGTACAGAACGACGAGTAGATCTACAAAGGGCGGGGCCTCAAAAACACCAAATAGCAATGCTGCAACAAGCTCTATTAAACAGTATATGACTCAGGAGGAAAGCCCAAAAAATCAGGGACCAATGAAGCAACAACAAGTGAAAAAAGATAAAAAGTCAGACAGTAAAAAGTCCCAGAGCTTAAATTCAGGGGAAACGTCCATCGAATCGATAAAGGAAGGGATCACCGAGAAGGAATCAGAGATTAGTAGAATGGAGGAACAACGAACTGACGCACAAATTCCAACAAAAGGGGAAAATGCAGAGATGCTACTGCGACTCGAGAATGCGATTAAGGGTGAAATATACATATTAAGAACGGATCTAGGACACCTTCTCTCAAGGGTAGAGGCGATAGAAGAGAGATCAGAGAAACAGGAACAGGAGTCAAATACCCTAAGGGAACAAGTAGCACAGATACAACTACAACAGAGGAACATACTATATAAACTGGAAGATCAGGAAAATAGGAATAGAAGACAAAACCTGAGAATTCGATCGACCCTAGAGGAAAAAGGGGAAGATTTGAGGAAAATAATGTATAGAATATTTAACCCTTTGTTGGAAAGAGTGCCAGAAGATTCAATTAAGTTTGAGAGAGTCCATCGAGTGGGAAAACCTAAAAGAACGAATACAGACTGACCAAGAGACGTTATAGTGAGGTTCCGATTCTATGAGGAGAAGGAAGAAATCTGGAAGAAACTGAGGGGGTCTGAATTACAGATATTCACAGATCTGGCCTCAGAGACTCTCGCTAGGCAACGGCTCTTAAAACCACTCTTAGAACTACTGATAGCTCAGAAAATTAAGTATAACTGGGGCTTTCCGGCCTGTTTAATAGGGACGAAAGAAGGGAAGTCAGCGACTTTAAGATTTCCGGAAGACCTTACAGAATTTGGCAACAAATTAGATATACAGTTACCAGATCTTCCAGGATGGGCCTAGGGATGGGGGTGGTATAGGGAGGGGGGAGGAGGGGGGTAAAGAGGTAAATCAAGTTGGCGGCCCCGTTCCCCCGGGGGGCACGGCCGCCCCCCCTCCCGTTGGGGGGGGGGGCATGATTACGGTCCCACTCCGGGGAATCTGAACCAAGGGACGATGGTTGGTTCAGAGGTCATTAACCGACCAACAGGGGGAGGTCCTGGGGGGGGGTGAGTGGGGGGTGGAGGGAGGGGAGGAAGGGTTGGGGTGCTATCTCACCGAACCAGTCAGAGAAGAAAGTAAGACAAAAGCGTAAAGAAATGACAAGATGCCAATAACTAAGTTTATGTCATATAATGTAAAAGGCCTCAATAGTCCCACAAAGAGGCATAAAATATTAAGTGAGCTGAGAAGGTATAGAGCGGATATAGTATTTCTACAGGAAACCCATTTGACATTAGATTCTAACGTAAGGCTATACTCTCCAGATTTCCCTATTTGGTTCTATGGAGATACCATCTCAAAACGAGCTAGGGGGGTGGCAATAGGAATGTCTAAAGGGGTACGTTTCACATTAGATGACAGAATGACAGACCCAGAAGGTAGATTTCTTTTTTTAAGAGGGAAGTTAGGAGAGATGGAGTGTACCTTGGCGAATATTTATGCTCCTAATGCGCAGAAATCTTAGGAAAGCTAAAAGATTTCAGGGTCGGTAAGTTAATCCTGATGGGCGATTTAAACTTTTGTGTAGGGACGGAAGTAGATAGTACATCCCGGGTTCAGGGGACAAAAAGCGCACAGTTAAAAAAGATAAAAAACAGTCTACACAGAAGTCAATTGGTAGATGCATGGAGAATCCTGCACCCGGGGCAACGAGACTATACGTTTTACTCCCCTGTACACGCGATCTACTACTGTATCGACTATATCCTAGTGGACCATAGTATACTGGAAATGATAGTCGATACGCGAATAGAAATTGCGACACTATCAGACCACGCACCAATAAGCTTGTCCGTAAACATTCCGGGGAACCAGAGGTCATTCCAAAGCTGGAGACTCAATGAGGAACTGGTTTTGGACGAGAACAGCTTAGCAAGGGTGAAAAGTGAGCTGGAGGAATATTTCAAGATAAATGACACCAATGAAATATCAAAAGCAACACTATGGGAGGCACACAAAGCCCTTATAAGAGGGATTTTGATTTCAGGGGGGACAAGGAAGAAAAAATAAAAGTGTAGCAAAATGAATTAATTAATTGCCGAAGTATTTAAAATGGAACAAGAACATAAAAAACAGGGGAAGCAGTAGGAGCTCTATCTGGATTTAGTTAGTAAAAGAAACAAACTCAAAGAACTCATTGAACGAGATACAAGAAGGAAATTTAACATTATTGCAAAAGAAAGGTACATGTGGGGAAACAAAACAAGTAAACACCTGGCAAGGATGGTACAGAAAAAGAAAACAAGAAAATACTATGAGGGGCTGTACTCGGTGGAGCAGAAGATATGGCAGACGGGAGAGAAAAAATACAAAATTACGGAGTTCCTAGAGGGAGCAAGACTGCCAAAAATTAGACAGAGTGATGCTTTAACTATGGAGAGACCAATAACTGAAAAATAAATTATGGTAGCATTAGCGGGCTCAGCATCGGGCAAGAGTCCTGGCCCGGACGGGTTTACAGTGTTATATTATAAAAAAATGTAAGGAGATACTCATCCCAAGACTCTGTCAATACTTCAATGGCCTAGGGAAAGATTATACACTAAGTAGAGAAGCGCTGACGGCTAACATCACAGTAATCCCGAAGGAAGGCAAAGATGTAAAGCTATGCTCCGGGTATAGGCCAATCTCATTGCTCAATACTGACACAAAGCTTTTCGCAAAGGTATTAGCTGAAAGAGTGAAACGAGAGATGACTAGATTGGCCCATCCGGACCAGGCGGGGTTTATCCCAGGGAGAGAGGGGAGGGATAATGGTGTGAGAGCTCTCTTGCTTCTTAAAAAGATGAAAGAGAATAGGTCCCCAGGGCTATTCCTGTCGATAGACGCAGAAAAAGCGTTCGACAGGGTAGACTGGGGACTCATGCTACAAACTCTGGAAACTATGGGCTTTGGACATAGGATGTTAGAGTGGATTAAGACACTTTACCAATTTCCAACGGCCAGGATAAAAATTAATGGTAGTTTATCTCATACTTTTAAGATGAAAAATGGCACAAGGCAGGGGTGCCCCCTTTCACCGCTTTTGTTTGTACTATCCCTTGAACCTCTCTTGGCCAAGATCCGCAAATGCCCTGACATAAAAGGAATTAAAATAGATGATGAGGAGCACAAATTATCCGCATTTCCGGATGATGTGCTGTTCTATTTAGTAAATCCTAGAATGTCAATTCCGAGCCTATTAAATATAAATGCCGACAATACAGGGAAGTCTCTAATTTTAAAATTAACGTCACCAAAACAGTAATTTTGAACGTAAATATAAGCAAGACAGAAGAGCAGTATCTAAGAGCGGAGTACCAATTCCCTTGGCAGAAGGAGCTTAAATACCTAGGGATTAAATTAGCTAACTCCACCAATAAAATCTACGAGACCAATTACATTCCTTTATTAGATGAAATTAAAACAGAAATAAAAAGGGTAATAAATAGACCAATCTCATGGACAGGGCGAATCAATTTCTTCAAAATGATCCTTCTTCCAAAAATCCTATATAAGTTTCAGATGATACCAATTGCACTACCAAAATCACTCTTCAGAACTCTTGAAAACCTGATAATGAATTATATCTGGAGAAATAAGAAACACAGAATTTCCTTTCAGATAATGAAACAACAAAAAAAAACATGGGGGACTTGCGGTCCCAGATATCAAAAAATATTATGAAGCAGTGGTCTTATGCAGGGTAGTGGAGTGGGCTAGGGCCAATCAGCAAAAAAGGTGGGTCAAGTTAGAAAATGCACTATCAAAGGTTAAGTTAGAAAATATAATTTGGAATCCCCCCCAGGTTAGGGCACTAGATGTTAACACCCACAGGATAACAAGGAACGCACTTAAAATTTGGGACACGATACACAAAAAAATTCACAAGGAATACAATTCACCTCTCATAACGTTGAAAGATAATGAGTACTTTGCACCCGGTAAATTATCGGTGGGGGAAATTGGATTAAAAAAGACACTGCACAGTTAAGGGATATAATTAAGGAAGGTCATTTAATAACACTACAGGAGTTAAAACAAAAACAACATTTAATGGTGATTGATTTCTGGAGATATCATCAGTTAAGCCATTTCGTCCGAAAACTACCACAACCATTAAGGTCGGGGGAACAGCTAACAGCATTGAAAAGATTATGTATCATGGACGGATCCAAAGGTACTATCTCAAGGCTGTATAAGATATTACTAGAAATGTACGAACAGGAGATACCTCCATTTATCAAAAAATGGGAAAGGGAGTTAAGGACACAGGAGATTAACCCATTCCTCTGCAGTGGATAATAGGACCGCAGAAATGAATTACAAATGTATAACAGGTTGGTACATAACACCGGATAAACTGAGTAAATTTAAAGAAGGGCAGTCAGCGGATTGTTGGCGGGGCTGCAGGTCTCCAGGTACAATGACCCACCTATGGTGGGAGTGTCCAAAAGTTAGAAAGTATTGGAAAAAATCCTGGGATTCATAGGGGACATTTCTAAGAAGGAAATAAAGATCGACCCTTGGATCGTACTATTTCATGGTGGGGAGGAAGGGTTTAAAAGATATAGAGAATCTTTAGTACCACATTTGCTCAATGCAGCCAAGAGGCTGATCCCAAGAAAGTGGCAGGAGGTAGAGTGTCCATCGGTTTGGGAATGGATAGATGCGGTAGAAGAGACGTATATGATGGAAGACCTAAGGAACAGTATAGAGGAGGGTAGCATGGTCCAAAATAAGAAATGGGAGGGCATTTAAGAAAACGCGGAGTTATGCGGAAAACTTAAGGGAGGTCATCTAAACACAGTTAAGAGAGCTAGGCAGAAATGAGGCGAAAAGGGTGAAATGGTGAAGAGGCATGAGGTGGGGGGGAGAGGGGGAATGAAGGGGGGAGGGGTAAAGGGAAGAAAATTAGATGGGTCCAGGCTATGTATTTAATGGGAATGTTAAAGTCCAACATTGTAGAGTGGGGTTTGAAAGTTTGGGTACCCCAAGTAAAAATTTGTATTAATGTGCATAACGAAGCCAAGGAAAGATGGAAACATCTCCAAAAGGCATCAAATTACAGATTAGACATTCTTATAATATGTCAAAAAAAGTTAGATTTTATTTCCATCATTTACACTTTCAAAATTACAGAAAACAAAAAAATGGAGTCTGCAAAAGTTTGGGCACCCTGCAGAATTTATAGCATGCACTGCCCCCTTTGCAAAGCTGAGACCTGCCAGTGTCATGGATTGTTCTCAATCATCGTCTGGGAAGACCAGGTGAGGTCAATCTCAAAAGTTTTAAATGCACAGACTCATCTGACCTTGCCCCAACAATCAGCACCATGGGTTCTTCTAAGCAGTTGTCTAGAAAACTGAAACTGAAAATAGTTGACGCTCACAAAGCTGGAGAAGGCTATAAGAAGATAGCAAAGCGTTTTCAGATGTCAATATCCTCTGTTCGGAATGTAATTAAGAAATGGCAGTCATCAGGAACAGTGGAAGTTAAAGCAAGATCTGGAAGACCAAGAAAAATATCAGACAGAACAGCTCGCAGGATTGTGAGAAAAGCAATTCAAAACCCACGTTTGACTGCACGATCCCTCCAGAAAGATCTGGCAGACACTGGAGTTGTGGTACACTATTCCACTATAAAGAGATACTTGTACAAATATGGTCTTCATGGAAGAGTCATCAGAAGAAAACCTCTTCTACGTCCTCACCACAAAAATCAGCGTTTGAACTTTGCAAATGAACATATAGACAAGCCTGATGCATTTTGGAAACAAGTTCTATGGACCGATGAGGTTAAAATAGAACTTTTTGGCCGGAATGAGCAAAGGTACGTTTGGAGAAGAAAGGGCACAGAATTTAATGAAAAGAACCTCTGTCCAACTGTTAAGCATGGGGGTGGATCAATCATGCTTTGGGCTTGTATTGCAGCCAGTGGCACAGGGAACATTTCACGAGTAGAAGGAAAAATGGATTCAATAAAATTTCAGCAAATTTTGGATGGTAACTTGATGCCATCTATGAAAAAGCTGAAGTTAAAGAGAGGATGGCTTCTACAAATGGATAATGATCCTAAACACACCTCAAAATCCATGGGGATTACACCAAGAGGCGTAAACTGAAGGTTTTGCTATGGCCTTCACAATCTCCTGACCTCAACATAATTGAAAATCTGTGGATAGACCTTAAAAGAGCAGTGCGTGACAGACAGCCCAGAAATCTCAAAGAACTGGAAGACTTTTGTAAGGAAGAATGGGCAAAGATACCTCAAACAAGAATTGAAAGACTCTTGGCTGGCTACAAAAAGCGTTTACAAGCTGTGATACTTGCCAAAGGGGGTAGTACAAGATATGAACTCTGCAGGGTGCCCAAACTTTTGCAGATGCCATTTTTTTGTTTTCTGTAATTCTGAAAGTGTAAATGATGGAAATAAAATCTAACTTTTTTTTGACATATTATAAGGTCTAATCTGTAATTTGATGCCTTTTGGAGATTTTTCCATCTTTCCTTGGCTTCGTTATGCACATTAATACAAATTTTTACCTGGGGTGCCCAAACTTTCGATCCCCACTGTATAATGCCTTTATAACGGTAAAGTAAAAAAAAATAAAAAAATGAATTATGAAATGTACCACAAATGCTGCGAAACTAAAGTAGAGACGCTATAAGCTGGCAAAACGTGAGCAAGTCTCGTGTCCACTATGTGGGTTGAGTCTGAAACCCACATAGTGGACACGAGACTGGAGTCCTGGAGTCTTTTGTTGTCAGGGTGGAAGCGGCGTGCGGGCACAAGGGGGGTAAAAAATGCCCCCTGGCGGGGGCATCTACAGAGGTGTCGGTCCCTTTTGGGTTTCACAAGACATCTAAGGTGTTTCCCTACCTGACCTATTTTGATGAATTTATCTACAACGAATGGGAACGCCCGCAGCGGGCCTTTTCGGTCCCAAAACGCATGGCGGTGCGTTAACCCTTTGAGGAGAATTTCCTGAAAAAATGGACATCTCCCTCGATTGTGGACCCCCCTGGTATCCAGGTTAAATAAGGTAACCACGATTCCGGTGAAGGGGACCCCTGCTTTTAAGGACCCAATAGGAGGGCCGAGGCGGTTGCCCCGGTCCATGTTTACAGTGGTGGGGTCAGTATTGCAGCCAGTGTTGGCTACAGCCCTGATGTCCCAGACACTTACTGAATGGGCAAAATTGTTGCACCATGAGTTGGAAAAGCAACAGGCCTCCCCGGTCTTCGTGGAACTGGCAGACCAGTTGGTGCATGGCCTTAGGTATGTCTGCGATGCGTCCTTAGATACGCCCCACTTGCTTTATAGAATGTCAGTATCTGCTGTGGTGCTACGTCGCCTAACTCGGCTAAAATGCTGCTCTGCAGACCAGGCATCTAAGAAGGCTCTGGCGGATTTTCCTTTCCATCGAGAGAGGCTCTTTGGAGCCTCGCTGGATGACATATTAAAGTTACTGGGGTAAGAGTACGTTGCTCCCAGAATCCAGAAAAGGTAAGGAGCCACGCCGTAGGCCAGGGCCCTCCTTTTACTGCTCAGAAGCGTTTTTTTCGTCTGCCCGGGTCGGCAGGTAAGCGTTCCCAGATCATAAAGGTGTCTGCTGAGGGACAGAAGTGTCCCTGGTTTTGCAAGCCAAACAAGCCTGCAAACAAATCTACGACAGCATGAAGGTTTGCCCCCGCCCGACTCTCGGGTGGGGGGTCGCCTTCGGGAGTTTGCAGCTCGGTGGACCTCCCTGCTTTTAGACCAGTGGGTCTGCAAAGTGGTTTCATCAGGATACAAGATAAAGTTTCTTTCTTGTCCACTAAACAGTTTTTTTCCCTCCAACCTTCATCTTCTTCCAGCTCATCGGGAAGCCTTGTTTGGGGCAGTGCAGGACCTACTGCTGCGCGAAGTCATAGTGCTGGTGCCGTCGCAGGAACGGTTTCAGGGCATCTACTCCAATTTGTTTGTAGCCCCAAAGAAGGAAGGGGTTTGTCCGATCCTGGACCTTAAGGCCCTCAACAGCTTTGTGAAGGTGCAAAGGTTCAGGATGGAATCAGTTCGCTCTGTGGTCGCTGCACTCCATCCGGGGGATTTTCTGGCGTCCCTGGACATCAAGGACGCATACTTTGATTTCCCTATATGCGTCAGGCATCAGAGGTTTCTGCAGTTTGCGGTCGGGGACGAGCACAATTTGTAGCTCTCCCTTTTGGCCTGGCATCGGCACCAAGGGTTTTCACCAAGGTGCTCGCCCCGATTCTGGCCTTGCTGAGACAGAGAGGAATCGCAATCGTGGGCTAACTGGACGACCTCCTTCTGAGAGCAGCTTCCGCCTCAGAATTAGAGGAGGATGTGTTGATCGCCAGTCAGACTCTTCAGGAGTTCGGTTGGGTTCTGAACCTCCAGAAGTCGGTGTTGGTACCAACTCAACGCCTGGAGTACCTGGGCATGATTCTGGACTCCTCAGAGGCGAGAGTCTTTCTCCCTTTGGACAAACTGCAGACTCTTTGGGCTGCGGTGAAGCTGTTGGTGTCCCGCAAGTGGTCGTCGCTAAGCTTCTGCATGTGAGTCCTGGGTCTTATGGTAGCCACTTTCAAGGCAGAACTGTATGCTCAATTCCACACTCGAGTCTTGCAAAAAGAGATCCTGTCCAAATGGGACAAATCTCTCTTGTCTCTGGATTTTCAAATTTAGGTGAGCCAGCTAGTCAGGGATTCCCTGGTCTGGTGACAGAGCTCTCTGACCCTTCGTTTCGGGAAGTCGTTCCTTCCTATTCATTGGACAGTAGTCACGACGGACGCCAGCCTGACCGGTTGGGTCGGGGGTTTGGGCATACAGTCGGCACAGGGTCGCTTGGCGCAGGAAGAATCCTGCCTGCCGATCAATGTGCTGGAACTTCGAGCGATCAGGCGGTGCCTCTTCACATGGTCACGGAGGCCCAGTCAGAATACAAGTCGGACAACGCCACGGCGGTGGCGTATGTCAACCATCAAGGAGGAACAAGGGGCTCGGCTGTAGCATTGGAGGTCACTCGCATCCCGAGGTGGGCAGAGCGGCGCGTGCCGGCTCTATCGGCCGTGTACATTCCGAGCGTAGAAAACTGGTTACCCAAGTCGTCAGATGCTGGACCAAGGGGAATGGTCGCTACATCCGGATGTTTTTCGACTCCTTTGCCTGAGATATGGCACACCGGATGTAGATCTCCTGGCTTCTCGACTCAATCGGAAGGTACTGAGCTTTGTGGCCAGGTCCAAAGATCCCTGGGCGGACACGGTGGAGACCGAGGGGATTCCGGTGATTCTGATTGCCCCAAATTAGACTTGACGCCCCTGATACGCCGACATAGTATGAATGGTGGCGGATGTTCCTTGGCGACTGCCGATGCAAGAGGACCTTCTGTCGCAAGGCCCTATACTTCATCCTGCTTTACAGTCGCTCTCTTTAATGGCGTGACTGTTGAAAGTCAGGTGCTAAGGTACCGAGGTCTATCGGAGTCGGTGATCTCCACTATGATGAGGGCGCAGAAGTCCTCTTCTCTGAAGATTTATCATCACACATGGAAGGCCTACATTTCTATGTATGAGGAGATGGGGTGGTGTCCGCGTACGTATTCGGTTTTCAGGGTTCTGTGGTTTTTGCAGCGGGGAGTGGAACAGAAACTTGCCTTAAGCACCATTAAGGGGCAGATATCAGCCTTGGCTGCCTTTTTTCAGCATCCCTTGGCAGCTCATTCATTGGTGAGTTTGTTTGTGCAGGGGTTAGACATGTGGCCCCACCGGTTCGACCACCGCTGCCTCCGTGGGATTTGAATCTGGTGCTCTCGGTACTTCAGAAACCGCTGTTTGAAAACATTAGGGAGATCCCTCTATTGTCACTCTCTCAGAAAGTAGCCTTTCTGGTGGCTATTACATCTGCCAGGAGGGTTTCTGAGTTGGCGGCCTTGTCTTGCAAGTCTCCCTATCTGATCCTCCACAAGGATAAGGCGGTGCTATGCCCGCATTTCTTCCTAAGGTTGTTTCGCCGTTTCATCTGAATGGGGACATTGTGCTTCCATCCTTGTGTCCTCAGCCGTCACATCCAAAAGAGGTTGCTGGGGGCGTGGTCTGGACATGCTGCTGTAAGGACGTGTTTGCCTCGAGCTCCGGCGCTGACACAGCTATTTGCTTGAATTTCACCGTTTCTGCGGAAAAACACCCTCAATGTCCATGAGGAAGAAGACGGGAAAGTCCCTCCCCAAGGCGGGAGCGCACTCAGGCTCCATTAAACGCTTCCTAGCTGCGGAACCAGAGGAAAGCGAGGTCCTGGACTGCCTAGGCCACTCTCTTCGTGGTGTAGGAGTCAGCGCTGGCTCCACCCCCCGCCGCAAGCCAGAGCCGAGACAACACTCGCCGGCCTCGTTGGCTTGTTCGGACGGAGTGAGCAGCCCATCTCGCCGGTCGGAGATACGAGTGGATGATTTACCCACCAAGGCAGAGCTGACTTCTCTGTTCCAGGGTCTAGAGAGATCCATTAAAAAGGAGCTGTCTGCTGTACGAGCAGACCTCTCTCAGGTGCTAGGCCGCGTAGAAGAGACTGAGCTTCGCCTGGACCGCCAAACGGTCGCCATCAGAAACTTACAGGCCGTCACCCGCAAACTTATCTTTGCTCATAGGATGGCCCTATACAAAATCGAGGACCAGGAGAACCGTAACCGGAGGAACAACATCCGCATACGGGGCCTTCCGGAAGCGACTGGGGATGACGACCTCCTACCCTCCGTCCGTGGCGTGTTCAATGGCCTCCTAGGTCTGGTGGTGGATAATCCGCTCAAGATTGATCGAGTCCACAGGGCCTTGCGTCCCCGAGCTCTGCCTTCTGATACTCCGAGAGATGTCATCTGCTGGGTGCAGGGCCGTCTTTAATATGGTTTGGGCCCTGGGCAAACATTTTTTTTGGGCCCCCCTCCAGCTTATTTTGTGCCTGGCTGGTTCACATGTATGTTTTGGCGGTCCTCATTTGTGCAGGCACAGCAGCCCATTGATTTGAATGGGCTGCCATGCCTTCGTTTCCTGCAGAAAAAAGGTGCATTCAGCATTTTAAAAATACAGTTGCCTTGAAATCCATTCTGCTTTTGCACCATGCTACTTACCTGCAGTTCTTGCACACACAAACGCACTGTGTTTTTAAAAGCGTGACCTAAACGTCTAAAAATGCAGCAAGTTTGACAGTGCGGGAACTGCAGATAAGTCACAGCAGACAGCAGAATGGACAGACAGTGCTGTATTTCAGTGCTTGATGGGCATAGGCGTGCCTATTACATGAGGCATGCGCTTTTCTTTGCAGGAAACGCAGGCATGGCGGCCCATTCAAATGAATGAGCTGCTATGCCTGCGCAAATGTGGGCCACCAAAACACATACATGTGAACCAGCCAGGCCCAAAAAAAGCCCATCAAGCAGTTGAATACAGACAGTAATGCCATGTGCTCTGAGGCCTTACTCAGCCTGGACTGCAGGTCTGGTCTGTGATTTAAAGAGTTCCTCTATTTTACACATGGCATGGCATGGGGTCCCATGGTGCTAAAGCAGAATGGACAGACGGTGCTGTGACCCCATGCCATGCCATGTGTAAAATAGAGGAACTTTTTAAAACACTGACCAGACCTGCAGTGAATCATCAAATATTATAAAGACTTTGGGCACACTCTACAGAAAACTTCTATTTACAATATAGATTAGCAAACAGTGACATACCTTGAGGAGCAGGACATGAAGAAGTCAGCCTCGGGAAGAGCAAACTGGGGATGTTATAAAATCACATTCTAATTCACTTTTATATACAAGCAGCACCCAGTGGCAGGAATGGAGAAGTGCACATCTAAAGTGAAGCCAGGGGTGCTGTACATTTTAAAACACTGGGAAGGGAAGCAGTACTGTCACTGGCTGCGTGCCGCTGAAGATTTTCAACCTTGTTTTGTGGGCAGCACAGGGGCTTAACGGGCGGCAGGGCCGCCATCAGGAATTATGGGGCCACTTACACATCTTCAGGCATGGGCCCCCTGGAGCAGAGAACCGGGATGGGGGGGTGCTGCCGCCTGAAATTGAGAAGCAGGGGGGGGCTGCCGCGAATTTAGAAGCGGGGGCCCTTTACAAAAAAAGAAATAAAAAAATATATATATAAAAAAAGGGGTGTAGCCATCCTCTGGGCCCTTTAATAAAAAGAAAAAAAGAAATAAAAAATATATATAAAAAATATATTTTAAAAGGGGGTTGCAATCTGGGGCCATGGGGACCTCTGGGCCCTTTAATAATTTTTTTTTAATAAAAATAAATTACAAAAAAAGGGGGTTGCCATCCGGGCCCTTTAATAAAAAATAATTAAAAAAATATATAAAAAAGAAACATTTATAAAAAAAAATTAAAAAAAGGGGTGGTTGCCATCCTGGGCCCTTCAATAAAAAAAAATATATAAACAAAAATAAAATATATAAACAAAAATAAAAAAATAAACATTTATAAAAAAATAAAGGGTGTTTGCCACATGGGGCCCTGGGGACCTCTGAGCCCTTTAATAAAAAAGATATATATATATATATATATATATATATATATATATATATATATATATATATATATATATATATATATATATATATACAGTGAGGAAAATAAGTATTTGAACACCCTGCTATTTTGCAAGTTCTCCCACTTGGAAATCATGTAGGGGTCTGAAATTGTCATCATAGGTGCATGTCCACTGTGAGAGACATAATAAAAAAAAAAAATTCCAGAAATCACAATTTATGATTTTTTAACTATTTATTTGTATGATACAGCTGCAAATAAGTATTTGAACACCTGTCTATCAGCTAGAATTCTGACCCTCAAAGACCTGTTAGTCTGCCTTTAAAATGTCCACCTCCACTCCATTTATTATCCTAAATTAGATGCACCTGTTTGAGGTCATTAGCTGCATAAAGACACCTGTCCACCCCATACAATCAGTAAGAATCCAACTACTAACATGGCCAAGACCAAAGAGCTGTCCAAAGACACTAGAGACAAAATTGTACACCTCCACAAGGCTGGAAAGGGCTACAGGGAAATTGCCAGCTTGGTGAAAAAAGGTCCACTGTTGGAGCAATCATTAGAAAATGGAAGAAGCTAAACATGACTGTCAATATCCCTCGGACTGGGGCTCCATGCAAAATCTCACCTCGTGGGGTCTCAATGATCCTAAGAAAGGTGAGAAATCAGCCCAGGACTACACGGGAGGAGCTGGTCAATGACCTGAAAAGAGCTGGGACCACCGTTTCCAAGGTTACTGTTGGTAATACACTAAGACGTCATGGTTTGAAATCATGCATGGCACGGAAGGTTCCCCTGCTTAAACCAGCACATGTCAAGGCCCGTCTTAAGTTTGCCAATGACCATTTGGATGATCCAGAGGAGTCATGGGAGAAAGTCATGTGGTCAGATGAGACCAAAATAGAACTTTTTGGTCATAATTCCACTAACCGTGTTTGGAGGAAGAAGAATGATGAGTACCATCCCAAGAACACCATCCCTACTGTGAAGCATGGGGGTGGTAGCATCATGCTTTGGGAGTGTTTTTCTGCACATGGGACAGGGCGACTGCACTGTATTAAGGAGAGGATGACCGGGGCCATGTATTGTGAGATTTTGGGCAACAACCTCCTTCCCTCAGTTAGAGCTTTGAAGATGGGTCGAGGCTGGGTCTTCCAACATGACAATGACCCGAAGCACACAGCCAGGATAACCAAGGAGTGGCTCTGTAAGAAGCATATCAAGGTTCTGGCGTGGCCTAGCCAGTCTCCAGACCTAAACCCAATAGAGAATCTTTGGAGGGAGCTCAAACTCCGTGTTTCTCAGCGACAGCCCAGAAACCTGACTGATCTAGAGAAGATCTGTGTGGAGGAGTGGGCCAAAATCCCTCCTCCAGTGTGTGCAAACCTGGTGAAAAACTACAAGAAACGTTTGACCTCTGTAATTGGAAACAAAGGCTACTGTACCAAATATTAACATTGATTTTCTCAGGTGTTCAAATACTTATTTGCAGCTGTATCATACAAATAAATAGTTAAAAAAATCATACATTGTGATTTCTGGATTTTTTTTTTTTTATTATGTCTCTCGCAGTGGACATGCACCTACGATAACAATTTCAGACCCCTCCATGATTTCCAAGTGGGAGAACTTGCAAAATAGCAGGGTGTTCAAATACTTATTTTCATCACTGTATATATATGTATATATAAAAGAAATAAAAAGAAATACAAATTAAAAAAAAATGTTTTTTATAAAAAAAAAAGGGGGGTTGCCATCCGGGGGCCCTGGGGACCACTAGGTCCTTTAATAATAATAATAACATTTATATTATATTATATTATATATATATATATATATATATATATATATATATATATATATATATATATATATATGAAATAAAGAAATATATAAAAAAAGATTTTTTTTATAAAAAAAGGGGGGGTTGTCATCCTGGGGGCCTGGGGAACTACGGGCCCCTGGGGACCCCCAGACCTCTAAAAAAAAATGGCCCTTTAATAAAAAATAAAATAAAAATATATTAAAAAAATATATATATTTTTTTATTTAAAAATAAATGAAAAAAGGGGCGTTGCCATCTGGGGGCCTCCGGGCCCCTGGGGACCCCTAAAAATTGTCCCTTTAATAAAAAATAAAAATATATTAAAATATATATTAAAATATATATTAAAAATATATTAAAAATATATTTTTTTTATTTAAAAATAAATAAAAAATCGGGGGGTTGCCATCTGGGGCCCTGGGGGGCTCCGGGCCCCTGGGGGCCTCCGGACCCCTAAAAAAAAAAAAAAAAAAAAAGGGGGTTGCTTTGGGCCCCCAACAGTGACAGGGCCCAGGGCACCTTCCCCATTTGCCCTGCGGTAAAGACGGCCCTGGCTGGGTGCATTACTATGAAGAAAAAGAGCGTATCATGCACAAGGCACGAGAACAGCCTACCATGGACTTTGATGGTGCGTCTCTTTCGTTCTTCCCTGACCTTGCTAAAGAGACTTTGGATCGTCGCAGGGCCCTGCGACCCCTGACGGCTACACTGCGAGAGTTGTCTATATCCTACAGATGGGGTTTCCCCGCTGCCCTGATCGCCAATAAGGATGGCAAGTCGGCCGAGCTGCGGTTTCCCGAGGACTTGGACAAGTTCTGCGCCACCTTTAACATCTCCCCCCCGGATCTCCCCAAGTGGCAAGACGCTGTCCCCGACCTCCCAGGTCCATCAGATCAACACTGGCAGAAAGTAGGCCGCAAACAGCGCACTGACACCCCGGTATCTTCTCCTTCAACAGGCTGACTTGACTCGGGAGTCTAGTATCTCAATCTCTAGATGATTGCACTTGATACTACACGATGTGTTCACTCTCCCGTTGCGCTTTTTGCACTTTTTTGTTTTTTTATTTTTTACATTTTGGCTTTTTCGTTTTGTGACTGTTTTGTGCATACGGGGGTCCCGCAGACTCTGTACTGCTCCCGTAATCTACGCTGCAATACGGAGCTGCTTCTCACCTTTTGCGTGCTAATTGTGGGACTCTAGGCCTAGAAGGCACGTCATGGAGATAGAAACTTCCAATAGAGATCTCCCATTTTTTGTAGCTGAACGCTGAGTATCTCGTTCTAATGTGTTTCTCTGGCGATATAGTCAAGGCTTTTTCTATTTTCTATTTTTTACAAATGTGTTGAAATTCTTTCTTTGTTTTTATATATTTTTTGCCCTTTGTTTTGAGTTTTTTATTTTCTTTTTATGATATGGGCACTGTGTCGGCGCCGCGGCAGTGAGGCAGTGGTCTCGGGTCTTTACCTGACACCCGCTGTCTGATGCCTGCGAAATGGCGCCCCCCTCTTTTGGGGTGCCGTGGGGACTTGTATCTCCGCGCTGCTGCCTCTTCGGAGGTGGTTCGCATGGGGGCGCGGGTCCGCATGTGTACCCCTTCCCAGCATGGCAGGTATATGCGTGCGAGTACTTGCTCTTCCCCCACAGGGGGTAATGTGATGGTTGTTGCTATTTTTTTTCTGTGTTTTAATTCCATGCTTTCTTTTATTTTTTTTCCTCTCTCCCTCTACCTCGTTCCCCATGTCTCCCCTATCCTCCGTGATCCGCCCCGCCTCCGGACTGCCGCCTGGACTTCCTTCCACGGACCTCAATGGCCACGGTGAATCTGATCTCCTTTAACGTGCGAGGCCTGCATGCCTCAGGTAAGAGGCACCAGTTATATAGGGAACTGGCTCGACTGAAGGGGGACATTGTTCTTCTTCAGGAGACCCATCTCACACACACTACATCAGTAAAACTCTACTCTCCACAATACCCTGTATGGTACTATAGTTTGTCTGATGTGCATAAAGCAAAGGGGGTTGCTATCGGGTTCCGCAGAGATGCTTCTTTTGTGTTGGAGGAGATGCAGTGTGACCCCTTGGGCCGTTTCTTGTTCCTCAAAGGCACTTTGGGCACTATGCCCTGTACCATAGCTACTCTTTACGCCCCTAACCGGGATCAGGCTACTTTTATATCATGTACCCTTAGAAAGTTGTCGGATTTTGCGCGTGGGTGTGTTCTCCTTGCAGGAGACTTTAATGTCCCGCTGGACCCGTCCATCGATACATCGGTGGGGGGTTCCAGCATTCCGCGGAAGCGTTTAGCATCCATTCGTAGATGCCTACACGAGTCCCAATTGATGGACATTTGGAGGATTGCACACCCTTGCGTGAAAGATTATACTTACTTTTCCCAAATCCATTCCTCCTATTCTAGGCTTGATTACTTCCTGATAGACCACCACCATCTTTCCTTGGTCGGGAGTACGGCGATTGCGACCTCTCCTCTTTCGGATCATGCCCCAATCACACTTTCCCTGAATGTCTCCTCTGTGCCCATCCGTCAGGCCAACTGGAAACTTAATGATAATTTGCTTTTAGAGGACATTTTGCTGAGAATGATGACCCTGAGATTTCACCCGGTACGCTCTGGGAAGCCCAAAAGGCTTTCATCAGGGGCAAGTTCATTGAATTGGGCTCCCGGAAAAAAAAGGAATGCATCCATTTGCAGTCACAATTGCTAAAAGAAATTGAAGCCCTGGAACGCCAACACAAAGTAGGACTCCAAACACTGACTCTCCAAACCCTGACCCAGAAGAGAGAGGAACTAAAGGAACTCTTTCACCTGGACCAGAAACAGCGATTCCGTACGGTAGCTCAGAGTTGGCATGAGTGGGGCAACAAGCCAGGGCGGCTGTTGGCTCGCTCACTCCAACAGAAAAAATCTGCCACCTTCGTCGCTAAAATCAAATCCTCATCGGACGCTCTGGTTTACGAGACGTCTGCTATTGCTAAGGAGTTTAGGTAGTTTTACCAAGCTTTATACCATGTTCAACACACAATAGCAGATAAGGACACTAGGGCGCAACTCATTCAGACTTATTTACAACAAGCCAACCTACCGTCTCTACCAGCAGACGCCCTGAAGGCTCTGGAAGGAGAGTTCACCACATCAGAGCTGCGGATAGCGGTTAAAGACATGGCTAATGGGAAGGCACCTGGCCCTGATGGCTTCACGGTTGCCTACTATAGAGCCTTTTCTGATTTTTTAATCCCTCGGTTGACTAAGTACGCCAATTTGGTCCCTGAAGGTGGCTCCCTCCATCCAGAAACGCTCCATGCACACATCACGGTCATCCCCAAACCGGGGAAGGATCCGTGTTGCTGCGGGAGCTACCGCCCTATCTCCCTTTTGAACCTGGACGCTAAATTGTATTCCAAGGTTATGGCAAATAGGCTCCTTCCTCTTGTCCCGAAGTGGGTTTCCAGAGACCAGACAGGTTTTATTCCTGGTAGGGAAGCACGGGATAACTCCCTTCTTACGCTGTCCCTAATTGCACATGTTCGGAGATTCTCCCAGCCCACCCTCTTCTTATCGACTGATGCTGAAAAAGCGTTCGATAGGGTGGACTGGGAGTTTCTTATGGCTACACTCTCCCACCTAGGAGTCGGTCATTCTCTTAGATCCCGTATCTCAGCTCTCTACAACTCCCCCACGGCCCAATTACGGGTTAATGGTACGCTGAGCGAATCTTTTACACTCCATAACGGTGCACGGCAGGGATGCCCCCTTTCGCCCATTTTATTCGCCCTCTCCCTGAAACCCTTTCTGTCTTCAATTAGGCACAACCCGGACATTCGCGGGATTACGGTTGGTAAACACGAACATAAATACGCAGCATACGCGGATGATATCTTGTTTTATGTGCAGCGCCCAACACTGACGCTTCCGGTTCTTATGGCCGCATTTGAAGCTTATGGAACGGTTTCCAATTTTAAAATAAATCTAAGTAAATCCGAAATTCTGAATTTGTCGGTTTCCCCCCGGGTTGTGCCTCATCTGAAGACGTCTTTCCCTTTTAGTTGGCAGGCCAAAGCACTGAAGTACTTAGGTATTTTCCTTACCCCTAATCCTACATCACTGTTCCGCACTAACTTCATCCCTTTATTAAACACAATTAGATCTGATTTACAGAGATGGTCGCAGCTCGCCCACTCTTGGCTGGGAAAGATTAGCATTCTTAAAATGAACGTTCTGCCCAGATTGCTATTTTTGTTTCAAATGATCCCATACAGAATACCGGTGGGGTACTTCACGTTGTTAAGATCGCTGATTGGTCGATTTGTCTGGAACAGGAGACGGCCCAGGGTTGCAAGATCTCTACTATCTAGGCCCAAGAGAGAGGGGGGCCTGGCACTGCCTGACATTAAACGATACTTCCTGGCTACTGTTCTCACTAGAATTTCTGATTGGAAATACCGTGATCAATCCAAGTTGTGGGTGTCCCTCGAGGCAGAATTGTGTGGGGTGGATCCATATACTCAGATCTGGATTCCACGTAAATTTAGAACTTTGTCCATTACGACTTCTCCATTAACACACTCCACCTTGATGATTTGGGATAGGTTAGGTAAAACGTTTGGATGGCTGCATAATTCACCCCTGATGCCGTTGTTAGGGCACGATTACTTCCCACCTGGACATACACAGCCCCCACAGCGCCCTTGGTCCCTGGGTTCCGCTACGCTGCTTCACCACGTATTATCTCCCTTGGGCATCGTCCCTCTAACAGACCTCGTGAACCCATCCCTCGTTACCCCTATGATGCAATGGAAGTATCGTCAGTTAGTGGCGTTTGTCAGCTCCCTACCGAAACCCCTGAGGGGCATAGATGACCTAAATTGAATAGAATACACCTTTGTTGAGGATCAGCAAGAAGAGAGGCCTCTCTCATTTTTTTTACAAAGCACTGTATAACATGTCCGAAAGGGGGACCCCGAAATTTCTACTTAAATGGGAGAAGGAACTGCAAAGGGACCTGTCGCCATCCCAAAGGGACTCCATTTTATTTTTTGCTCATACTTCATCCATCTCATCTAAACTTGCAGAAGTAATTACAAACTACTTACAAGGTGGCATTACACCCCGGTGGTTCTCCACGCAGTTTTCCCCCTGACCTCGCCGCTTTGCTGGCGTGGATGCGGGGACAATGCGACTCACGCACATATCTGGTGGCATTGCACACACATTCGCCCATTTTGGGTGGCGGTTTTGCATTGGATGAAAGAGATTCAGGGATACGAAACTGCTGAAGATCCATGGGTAATTTTATTGCATTGTACAACTGAACCAATCGGCTCCTATAAAAAATCTCTAACGCCGAACTTGCCGAATGCGGCAAAGTCTCTCATTCCAAGATTCTGGAAACAGACTACAGTCCCTACATTACACCAGTGGCTGGTGGAGGTAGACCGTATCTATCATATGGAAGATCTTACCTACTCATTAAGGAACAAATCCGAAATTTTTCGGAAAATATGGTCCGGTTGGTTTGCGTTCAAGTACACCTCAGCATATGCTGATTTAATGTCTCAAAGTGTGTAAAATCTGTAATTATGTCATGTGGGGTTTCACGTAGTAAGTCTCATGTAGCCTTTCATTTCAATTTCAATTGACATGCCATATTTATTAGTAGCCCGTAGGTCTGCTTGTCGTTTTTCTTTTGTATTTCCAATACAGGTCGGCAGACGGAGGCGGAGGATCCCCCCCCCCTTATCTTCCCTCTCTTACTCCGTATTCTTCTCTTTCCACTACCCCTTTTTTTCTCTTTACTTTTTTGCTCTTTCTCCGTTTTTCTTTGGTATTTTTCGTTATTTATAATGATTATTAGTTATCACGCTTCCCATGAGCGAGTTTGTTTCCATATGTTTGAGAGGCGTGTGTTGAGGATCAGCCGCCCAGATCACTCAGTCCGTCAAGGAGCTGGGAGTGGTGGGATCCGGGGTTCCCGGAACCGTTGCCGTTCCCACTTGGTATGCTCAGTTTTTGAGCGGTATTACTAATTTGATGTATGTATGTATCTTGGATATATGACGTGTGGTCATGCTGATCTTCTTGATTTGTGTTTGTTAATTGTCATGTCTTCTCTAATAAAAATATATTGAACAAAAAAAAAAAAAAAAAAAAAGAGGTTGCTTTGCATTCCTTGGATGTGGTCCGGCCTCTGCGGGTGTATCTGTCAGCTACGGCTCCGTTTCAGAGGTCGGATTCACTGTTTGTGTTGGTAACTGGTCCAAAAATGGTCCTGGCGGTCTCATCGGCCACCATTTCTCGGTGGATTAGACAGATCATGTCACGGCACATTCAACCAGGGCAATCGGTGCCTCCTGGGCTTTCCGACATCAAACGTCCGTTTATCAGGTGTGTAAAGCGGCGACCTGGTCGTCCGTTCTGCTTCTGACGCCATGCTGACCCACACTCGCCTGACACCCGTTATGGACCGAAAGGAAAGGTCCACCCTCACTAAATTTTACAAGGTTGATGTGAGTGAATCTGCAAATGCTTCCTTCGGCCGCAAGATTTTGCAGGCAGCTGTTTAAGGTTGCAACTCCTCCGTTGAGGAGCTTTGGTTGTTTGGGTGGAGTTTTTTGCTTGTTCTTCCCACCCCTGTTTTTTTTGACACTGCTTGGGGAAGTCCCTAAGGTCAAGATTTAAAGTGCTGTGTCCATCAATGAACGGAAGAGAAAATATGATTTTTGTACTCACCGTAAAATCCTTTTCTCTGAAGTTCATTGACAGACACAGCACCCACCCCTCTTTTTCTGTTTGTACTGCTTTTTGACAAACTGAGCTACTGGATGCAGTGTGAGGTGGTACTGTGTAGTTTTGCTGTTTTGTACATGTTCTGCCTAGTCCTCTCCTGAAGGTGGCGATATAACCCTAAGGTCAAGATTTAAAGTGCTGTGTCTGTCAATGAACTTTAGAGAAAAGTATTTTGTGGTGAGTACAAAAATCATATTTTCTCTTTCGTTCAATGATGGACGAATCCTATTTATTTTTTCATTTGGATAGATTAGGAAAGGGTTAAAATCAAGCCAGTGGGGGAAGATATGATTTTAGATACTGTAATCAAAACTAGTGTCCTTATGGAGGACTTCACCCCTGTTCCTATTCAGGGTTGGTGCTACCACTAGGCAAACTAGGGCACACTTCTGCCTAGGGCGCCCGACCACTGGTGTTCATATTCACTTCTCTCTGCAGCAAGCAACTAAGGGCCAGATCCACAAACAGCGGCGCAAATTAAGTTACTCAAAACTTATGTCATTTAAGTTAAGGCATCCTAATTTTGCGTCGTAAGTGCCGTATCCACAGCGCATTTGCGTCCAAAATTGCGCAAGTGTAACTTAAATTCCGAGACGTAAGGCGGGGTTATTGCAAGTGGGAAGGAAGTGGGCGTGCTTCATTGTAATGAGCCTTGACCCCATGCAAATGAAGGGCCGGCCGTACTGCGCATGTGCGCACGAATCTGCTCCTCACTGGGCATGTGCAGAACCTTGCTCGGCGCAATCAGTGAGATAGGAAAAAGGGCAAGTGTACTTAGTTTGAGGATCGCCCTGTGTATAAATAGCCCCAGACAAACACACTTCCCTTGCAAAAGTATATCCCTGTGTTCCCCTTTCCTAGAGCAAGTTGCTTCTGCTCTGTCGTTTGTTGGTGTGTGTTGGTGAGTTGTGTGTGAGATAAAAGTTTTGGAGGAGTAGTAGAGTGTAGTTGGTGTTTTTTTTTCCTAAGTGTATTTTCTGTTTGTTTTTTTTCTGAGTGTATTTTCTGTTTGTTTTTTTTCTGAGTGTATTTTCTGTTTGTTTTTTGCGTGTTTGTTTTTGAATTTGTAGTAGCTGTCTGCTTGTGTGTTTAGATTTGTGTGTGTGTTTCTTCTGTGAGTTTTTTTGTTTGTTTGTTGTGTGAGTATTTTTGTTTGTTTGTTGTGTTTGTTTTTTGTTGGTGCTGAGTGGTGGCTGTGATGGCACCCAAGCGCATAAAGTTAAAATTTTCTGTGGTAGAGAAGCAAATATTTGCTCGGGCCATCGTCCAATATGGGCGTTATTTACATGGCCCTGAGAGCCGGAACACCTCCCCGGCCCAGAGGAAGGAGATGATTAAAAAAATAACGGATCAGATCAATGCGGCGGGGGGGGGGGAGACGAGGACCACCAGTGGCATACAAAAGAAGATCAACGATCTTAGGAGCCTGGTCCGTGACAAGATGGCCAGGATCAATGCCCATGCCACGGGCACTGGAGGAGGCGGAACCCTGCCCCATCAGGCTGACTGACGAGGAATGGGCAGTGGCCCGGTGTTTCCACCCACAGCAGGTGGTGGGCCTGCGTGGCTATCAATCAGATGTTCCTGTGAGGACAGGTAAGTTTTTGTGTTTTTCTATCTGGTGATTAGCATGTGTGGGTGGGGGAAGGGAAGATGTGCCAAGTGTGTGGATCCTCAAACCTGTGATTGTTTTGTGTCCTCCACAGATGGCCAGGAGATTGCAGGCCCATCAGGCCAGGAGGTTGCTGGCCCATCAGGCCAGGAGGTTGCTGGCCCATCAGGCCAGGAGGTTGCTGGTCCATCAGGCCAGGAGGTTGCTGGCCCATCAGGCCAGGAGGTTGCTGGGCCATCAGGCCAGGAGATTGCTGGCCCATCAGGCCAGGCTGCTGCACCATCCCCAGGACAAGAGGCTGCTGAGGAGTCCCAAGAAGGGCAGGATTCCCCAGGGGAGGGGAGTGGCCACACCTCCCGTCATGAGGAGGTTGAGGGGGATGAGGATGAGGGGGTGGAGGCTGAGGAAGAAGATTGGCAGGGAAGTCCTTTTGGCCTCTGATTTGTTTACCCCTGAGGCTACCCCTGAGGCTGGCAGCAGTCAGGCCACCATCAGGGGTAGCCCCTCCCACTCCTCCCCCAACAGGCCTCAACCCACAAGGGTCTCTCTCTCCCCTTTACCAGGCCACAAGCCTCAGCGGCAGGCAGGATGGCGACCCAGGAGACCAGGGGGGTGGCCGAGCGTCTGCCGACCAGTCTGCAGAGGGACAATGCCCGGCAGACCCGCAATCTGGCTCAGATAAAAGAGACTCTGAGCCAGATGGAGGTCAGCCTGGGTGCAATGAGGGAGGCAATCACTGATGGGGCCACAAACTCCTTGGCGGTCATCACATGCTTGTGTGACCTGCAGACCGCCACAACAGGCGTGGCCCAGGAGGTGACTGCCCTGACCCAGGCTGTCCAGGACAATACCCGGGCTGGCCAGGCCAATACGGCTGCCCTCACAAACTGTCTGACCAGGATAGCAGTGGCCTTGGAGGCTCCTCCTTCCCGTGCTCACCCACCCCCCCAGGATGATCCTCCTTCCCCTGCTCACACCCCCCCAGGATGATCCTCCTTCCCCTGCTCACACCCCCCCCATGAAGATCCTCCTTCCCCTGCTCACACCCCCCCCCAGGAGGCTCCTCTGGCGTAGCAAGCGCCGCCGCCATTAATTTTGCAGGGTACTTTTGTTTTTTTATTTTTATGATTTTGTTTGGTATACTGTACTTATGATTTGTTTAATGTGTGTGAATGATGTGTGAATGTGGGGGTGACATTCCTGATGAAATAAGGGTGTCACCCTCAGTTTTGGTGGAGTAGGGATCCCCAGGACCAGGGAGAAGTGATCCCAGGTCCCTGAATGGTGTATGAATGCACAGTGACATAATTGGAGCCGTGGCGGGGCGTTACTGCTCCCAAGTACCATTGGGGGGTACTTGGATCTAATCCAATTAGATGTGCATGTGATGTGTCTGTGCTAGGGACCACAGTGGGTGTGCATGCATGCATTCTCATTGTGACATAATTAATGTGTGTGTTTACTGTGCAAAGATGCCTTCTGTGAGGCGTCTCCTGGCTGCTGTTCCCTCAGCAGACCGGGTAGAGTTGGTTGGGGGGAGATTGTCTGGTTCGGGGGTCAGGTCATCACATATGTCAATCTCCAGGCCCCTTCTCACTGCGAAGTTGTGCAGAATACAACATGCGCCGATGATCTGGCACACAAAGTCTGGGGAATAAAACAGGGTACCCCCAGACTTATCCAGGCATCGGAAACGTGACTTCAGGAGGCCAAATGTGCGTTCCACCACTGCACGGGTGCGTATGTGTGCAGCATTGTAGTTTTCCTCTCCTGGGGTTTGGGGGTTCCGGTATGGAGTCATAAGATGGGGTCCCAGTGCATATGCAGAGTCACCTGGAAGGGAAAAGACAGGAGGATGTTAGTCATGCATGTGCCCCTCATGATGTCTGCATCATGGGGGGGGACAGTCATACCTGACATCCATGTCACTCACCAACCAGCCAGCTGTCCCCATACACGTTCTGTTCCAATTCTCTGGAGATGTTGCTGTGACGGAATATGTAGCTGTCATGGCTGGATCCTGGGAATTTGGCACAGACGTGCCATATGAGGTATTTGGCATCCACTATCACCTGTACATTGATTGAATGCCAGTGCTTCCTATTCCGGTACATGTGCTCTGTCTCATGGGGGGGCTGTAGTGCCACATGTGTGCAATCAATTGCCCCGATGGTGCGTGGGAATCCAGCAATTTGGAAAAAATCCGTCATTGTGTCCATTCGCTGGACCTCCTGGGAGGGTTTGATGAATTGATTGGCCATGCATCTCAGGATTGCAGGGACAACCTGGTGCACACATCTGCTCATGGAGGATTGTGCCATCCCAGCCACACATCCACTTGTGCGCTGAAAAGAGCCAGTGGCAAGGAAATGCAGTGTTGCCATTACCTTGATCAGTGGCTGCACTGCATGTGAGCGTTGTGTTGGGCTGGTGAGGTCATCCTGCAGGTTTGTGGTTAATTCCAGCATGGCTTCACGGTTGAATCTGAAGTTGCGATACACCTCAGAAGCAGTCATGCCAAACACATCTAGGCGTCTGCGGTATACTCTCTCCTGTGCCCTCCTCCTCCTCCTCCTCTGTTCCCTCCTCCTTCTTAGCGCCTCTAAAGTCACTAGTGCAGTTATGATCATGGATGGCCCTGGCATGTTGGCAGACAGATTGTAGTCCGGCAAGTGTGTGTGCTCAGCTCTTCCTTTTTTTTTTTTTGATCCAACAAAATTTTATTTAGTTTGCAGAGGTACAAAGTATGCAGGGTCCCCTTGACATTGCGGGGACAAAATAATAACAAAGGTTAAAACAACCAATACTCGTTGAGTATCCAAAGACAGGAGGTAGACCCCCCTCCCCCAAAACCATTTCAAACATCACCATCCCGACAAGTAGCACCGTCCCCATCTCACCCCTCATTGATGCCCAAAAGTCTATCCATCACCAGGTCGACCGGGGCTAGACCCGGCACATCCAACCACTTTGCCCATAATTTCTCAAATTTGTGGGTATTACCCCTGTGTTGATACACCACTTTCTCCATCCTCAGCACCAGCCCGATATTATTAATCCATTCAGCCAGAGTCGGAGGAGCCTCAGCCCTCCAGTGAACCATAATAAGTTTCCTTGCTTGGAACAGAACCCTGTGAATCGCCTCTCTGTCCGCTTCCTCCCATTCGTACTCCTCCAGAGCCCCCAAGAGACAAGCCCTCGGGTCCTGTGGAAGAGCCACGCCAAATGCTGAATTTACGGTACTCACAACTCCTGCCCAATACGTGTGGAGCTTTGGGCATCTCCACAGCATATGGATCAGATCACCATGGTCTCTTTTACATCTGGTACAGGTTGGATCAAGCTGTGGATTCATCTTATGGAGCCTGTGTGGGGTATAATAAGTGTGCAGCAATATATACAGTTGTGTAAGCCTCTGTGAGACATTCAGCGAGCATTTGCCTACTGCCTGAAAGATTTCTTCCCATTGTTCACCATCCAGCTCCCCCGCATCCGCCTCCCACCTTTCCCGTATCTTCAGGGGATGCTGCTTCATCACGTACTGTAGCAGAATGGCGTAGCACTGAGAGATAAAGCCTTTTGATGTCCCAGCATCCCCCAGAAGATCAAAAGCAGGGGTCGGCGACAGGCACCACTCAGATGAGCGACCCTGTGCCGCCACTGCGTGCCTCAACTGCAGATAGGAAAAGTGCATAGACTGGGGTAAGCCAAACGCCCCCTGCAGTGCAGAGAACGAGCGGAGCACCCCGTTACAGAATATGTGTGTAAGGTGTGTGATCCCATACTGTTTCCACCTGGCCCCAGACTGCAACTTGGCCAATTCAGTGTATGTGCCGTTCTGCCATATAGGGCTGTATTTCGTGCAACCCTCCGCGTTTTGAACGTACTTGACCTTATTCCATACCTTCTGGATTAAACTAAAAGTGGGGAGCTTCTTGTGCGGTTTAGCAAAGGCCTGCGCCTCCAATGCCTCAGGGATCGGACTTCCGCCTACGGTGTGCTCCATAAGCATCTGAGCCGAGGATCTCACCGCCGGCCGAAACATACCAACCAGCTGCTGCATCTGAGCCACCAAATAGTACAGCCAGGGGTTTGGTAGCGCCAATCCCCCGCCATCTTTAGGTCTCTGCAGGTGTTCCAGTTTAATCCTAGGAGTCCTATCTTTCCATATGAGACCCCGGAAAATACTATTCACTGTATGAAAAACCTTCAGGGGTATAACCATGGGGGTGTTGTGTAGAAAATACAACAGTTGCGGCATGAGTATCATCTTGATAAGATTCACCCGGCCGGCAACTGACAGGAGTAGGGCCTTCCAAGTCTTAACTTTGTCTCTAAATTTCAGTAGTAGGGGAGAGATATTCAGATGAATGAAATCCCGTGGCCTAGCAGTAATCTGTACTCCCAGGTACTTAAAGGATGAAGTAACGGGTATGGGGCATACGGGGTTAATTATCTGCGTATCGTCGCCATCTAGCAAAAGTAGTGCCGATTTTGCCCAGTTTATAAGCAAACCAGAGAATCTTCCAAACTCTGTAATTGCCACCATAGCCTCCCTGAGGGAGGGATCCGTGTCACCCAATAGCAGGAGAGTGTCATCAGCATATAGCATCACTTTTTCCTGCTTGTCACCATAGCAGAATCCAGTGATGTGGGAGTTAGCTCTAATACTAATGGCCAACGGCTCAATAGCCAAAGCAAAGAGTAGGGGGGACAGGGGGCATCCCTGCCGCGTCCCCCTCCTCAGTGCAAAGCTCCCCGACAAAGAGCCAAATGTCCGTATCGCCGCTTGCGGCTGACAGTACAGCAGCCGCACCCAGGAGATATAAACGGGGCCAAATCCAAATTTTTGCAACACGGTCCAGAGATAGTTCCAATCAATGCTATCAAAGGCCTTTGTAGCATCTAAGGACAGCAGTGCCCTACTACCCATATTGTCCGCCCGTGCTTGCACGTTGAGGAACAACCTCCTCAGATTAACCGCCGTTGACTTATTGGGCATGAACCCAGCCTGATCTCCATGAACCAAGGAAGTCACCACCCCATTCAGCCGAATGGTGAGCACCTTGGCCAGTATCTTAATGTCACTCTGTAGTAGGGAGATGGGGCGATAAGCCCCCGGGTCCACAGGATCCTTGCCTGGCTTGAGCAACAGTACTATGTTTGCCTTGGACATTGAAGGGGGCAAAGTCCCTCCCTCCCTGGCGCTGTTAAAGACTTTTAGAAGCTGTGGCAGTAACACCTCGGGATACTGTTTGTACACCTCCATGGGCAACCCGTCCTCCCCCGGGGCTTTACAGTTAGGGAAAGCACTGACTGCCTCCTGTAACTCCTCGACAGTGATTGGTTTGCTCAGCTCTTCCTTAATGGTGTTGCTTTAGCAGACCTTTACACGGCAGGTGTAAAATTAGGGCTGCTTTTATAAAGTGTAACTTCCCGCGGGAAACTAACAGAAGCGCACAGGGCGTAATCTACGGCGCACACACTTAATTTTGTGGATCGCCCTATCTCCCTCATTTGCATCTTTGCCTATCAAAACAGCGGCGTGTCTAGCGTATTTTGCGCGCGAAGAAGCGCCGGTGTAATTCTTTTAGGTAGGACGGAAATACCGGAATTTCAGGCGTATCTCAGGCGCAAATATACGCGCAACGCAAATTTCAATTACGCCGCGTATCTCGAGTTAAGTCGGCGCATCTGCTTTGTGGATCTGGCCCTAAGTCTCAGCATCAGCAGGCAGCCGCTGCTCCTTTCGCACATAGTGTCAGAGGCGCAGTGGCAGCAGCGGAGGACTGTGTCTGTGTCCCGACTGAATGGAAGCAAGCAAACATTTATTGATGGGCACTGGTAGGCTGCTTTGATGGGCGCTATTGAGGCTGCATTTGATGGGCATTGGTGGGCTGCATTTGATGGGCTCTTCATTAAATAGATGGGGTATACATGGGCAGGGCAAAGGGGGTGGGGCCAGGGGGGGGCGTCAAAATTAGGTTTTGCCTAGGGTGTCAAAAATCTTTGCACCAGCCCTGTTCCTATTCCTGTGACACCTGTATCTATCTCATTGACAATGGTCACCAAAACAAATAGGAGATAAATCCTTTCGGCAGGAACACATACAGTAATAAAAACCTGATTACATCCAAAACTAAAAAGTTTTGACTTCAGATACACTTTAACTGTGGCAACAGACCAACATGGCAAAAAAAAAAACACCATAAGAGGGAAGAGAGCTAAGTTCTCCAATAAACTACTGGGGAAAAGGATTTTAAAAGGATAAAATCCTATTTTCTACTGAGATTTATTGCAGGATACAGCACTCGGAAGTTCACACTGAAGTTGCGCCAACTGCTTCCACAGCAGTACCTCAGGTGTGAGATATGCATACGTACATTGGTCCAAGCTGGACCAGTGTAAGTATGCAATTAAGACCAATCCCAGAGTTAAGCTTTAAGCTGTGGGATTCCCTACCTACACAGGTTAAGGCTGGGTTCACACTACTACACTACTTTCATCCTACTTTGCTCTGTGTTCAATGTTTCCCTATGAGAGCGTCTTGTAGCGTCCTACACAAGTCGGTCCGACTTTGAAAATGCTCCCTGTACTACTTTTGGTCCTACATTGATCCTACTTCAGGCCCATTGAATATCATTGAAGTCGGACCAAAGTAGTATCCTGTTCATGAAAGTAGGATGGATGTAGGACCAATGTAGGATAAATGTAGGACCAATGTAGCAGAGCAAAGTAGGATGAAAGTAGTGTAGTAGTGTGAACCCAGCCTATATTGGAAAAATGAATAACCTTTTTTAAGATAAGCTGGATTGCTTTTTTACTGCAAATGATTGCTATTACTCTGATTACCAAATGATAGTATAAGGATATTTTGATCCAGTGACCGCTGTGCTGGTAATGTGACTGTGCTGTGGGATGTTATTTGTTAAAGACTGAATGATGATAGACATATGTTCCAAACCTAAGTAACCAGTCCCTACAACTACTAAGATCTACATACATTTTCTCTTTAATCATTTAGATACTGGTAATAGATCCAGCTGAATCTAATTATAACGATTAACATATGTTTTTACTGCAGCCCCTTCATTGTGGGCATGAGCACATGTGTTATATGAAGACTTATTATAATCACCCGTATGTTCTTACCTATACATCTTCTGTGGCATGGAAATACTAAGGTCATTATAACATACTGACAGATGAATAAGCAATTAAAAGTCTGATCCAAAGCTGTTTTTGTCACTCCAAGCCATGCATCCATTTCCCCTCGGAGCACCTGGCCGCAAACTACAGGCACAGTTAAACTGTATGTTAGACCCCTTTCACACTGAGCCGCCCATAGCGTCGGCGGTAAAACGCCGCAATTTTTACCGCCGACGCTACGGGCGGATTTGCGTCGCATTTTGGCCACTAGCGGGGTGCTTTTAACCCCCGCTAGTGGCCGAGAAAGGGTTAAAAACGCCCGCAGTGCGCTGCTGAAGCATTGCCTATAGCGGGCAGTATAGCCACGCTGTCCCATTGATTTCAATGGGCAGGAGCGGAGGAGGAGCGGTAAACACACCGCTCCAAAGATGCGGCTAGCAGGACTTTTTTTACTGTCCTGCTGGCGCAACGCTCCAGTGTGAAAGCCCTCAGGCTTTTACACTGGAGTAAATGTAACAGCTGTTTAAGAGTGGTTTGCAGGGGCTATTTTTAACGCTATAGCGCCTGCAAAATGCTCCAGTGTAAAAGGGATCTTAGGGTAAAATAAAAATATATGTATTAGATGTATGTATTACAAACATGTGACCCGACACTACCTGTCTGGAGTTTTCATGTTCTCCCTGTGCCTACGTGGGTGTCCTCCAGGTACTCCGGTTTCCTCCCACACTCCAAAGATATGCTGGTAGGTTAATTGGATCCTCTCTAAATTGGCCCTAGTATGTGTACAGTATTTATAAATGTGAGTTAGGGACCTTAGATTGTAAACTCCTTGAGAGCTAGGTATGATGTGAATGCACAGTGTAAATGTAAAGCGCTGAGTAAATTGACGGCGCTATATAAGTACCTGAAATAAATACAATAATGTGACCACATGTTTTATCCAATTAGGACCCTACAAAACGACGTTTAAAACAACGTTTTTAAACCCGCGCATGCTCAGAAGCAAGTTATGACGCAAGCTTGAATGGAACAGAGTGCCGTCGTACGTGTTGTACGTAACCACGTTTTGCTAGAGCATTTTAAAAAAACGATGGTGTGTAGGCAGCGTCGTTTTTTAAAATTAAGTTTGAAAAACTTCGTTTTTTTTCATGAGAAAAAACAACGTTTTTTTACAAGACAATAAACGATTGTGTGTACGCGGCATAAGTGTACAATTAGTGCTAGTTGGTTAGCTTGTAACTAAGCATCTGCTTCACTTGCATGTTACACTCTTTAGTTACTAGTTTGCCTAGGCATGTGTTATATTTTGAATGTTGCACGCTCACTAAATAAATAGTGTTGCTTTTACATAAGCTGTGGTATCTTTCCTGTATGTAGCTCACATATCTGGATCCACCAGATCACAATTAACCTCTTACTGGTTTCCTGACACATCAGACTGAGGACATCTAGCGGCAGAAAAAGCGCTGTAGGGGAAACCTTTGGATTGAAGGTGAGTACTGGTTTAAGTAGCTTATCTTTTTAATTGGCTATTATTTTTTTATCTTGATTGTAAGAAAGTGCAAAGCTAATTTGCATGTGTATATGAACCACATGTTATGCATATGAGCCTGAGCAAACTCAGTGATCAATGCAATAATATTTAAAGTGCATGTAAGTGAATACAACTAATAAGTGAACATCAAGTGCATATAAACCAATATGACTAATGAGTGAGCATCAATATAAATAGTGTGTACAAATAATAAAGGTGCAACAGTGCTGAATCAATTGGATGCAAAAAATGATCAAAAAAATTGACATATGTAATGAAACATAAAGTGCATACCTGCTAATAGTCACAATGAAGTGAACAGCAGAGAAATGAAAATCAAAGTCCATCATGGTCTGCTTGAGCCGTTCACACAGTAAACTGGACTGGTATGGAATGAAGACTAAAGCCCTGTACACAGGATCGGTTCGTCTGATGAAAACAGACCGATGGACCGTTTTCATCGGACGAACCAATCGTGTGTGGGCCCCATTGGTTTTTCATCCATCTGTGAAAAAAAATAGAACCTGTTTTAAATTTTTCTTATGGTTAAAAAACAGATCGTCTGTGGGGAAATCCATCGGTCAAAAATCCATGCATGCTCGGAAGCATTAAACTTAATTTTTCTCAGCACGTCGTAGTGTTTTACGTCACCGCGTTGGACACGATCGGATTTTTAACCAATGGTGTGTAGGCAAGACTGATGAAAGTCAGCTTCACCGGATATCCGATGAAAAAATCCATCGGATTAGATTCCATCAGATATACGATCGTGTGTACGAGGCATAAGACCCTATACACACTATTAGATTTTCTGCATATTTTTGTCTTCAAATTTACCAAAACCATGTAGTGCAAGGGCCTGATGGATTGCATACAAATTTAAACGTTTAAGGTTTGACCTCATATTATGTGGTTTTGGTAAATCTGAAGAAAATCTAATAGTGTGTATGGGGTTTAAGGACCAAAGTCTATGTCAGAAGAAACAGTGATGGATGTATAGCTGTAACAAGACCACCTGGGATAGTGCATCCTTCACCCAAGGGAAGGGGAAGGTACTCTTACCTGAAACTGTGGACCCACATGCCACTTCAACTGGGGTATTGTTATTTTGTTAAACCATGTAAAAACAAGGAAAAAGTTAAGGAAAATTAAATATTAGGGTTTATATACATTCAGGGCTGGACTGGCCTACCAGGATACATTTAAACTGTGGCTGCAGCGCTCCCCTCTCCCTTCCTTACAAAGCGGGAGACCGATGTGTCTCAGAGCTGACTCTGAAATTTTCGGCAGCACTGTGACAAAAGAACCACCCTCCAACCTAGATCAGCTCGTGTGATAGACAGAACACTGTGGCTATCACACGAGCTTGGTCTAGGAGGAGAGCGGAACTTTTGTCGCAGCGTGGCCGAAAATTTCAGACTAAGCTCCAAGACACAGCGGGAGATGCCCACTTTGCATTCCAGGTACTGACTGCTGAGACTGCATGGATGGGCACAGTCACTACTAGTGAGGCTGCAATGACGGGCACATTGAGGCTGCAATAACAGGCACAATGAGGCTGCATCGATGTGCACCTTAAAGCTGTAATGACGGGCACAATGAGGCAGCAATGATGGGCATGGTGAGGCTGCAATGATGGGCGTGAGGCTACAATGATGGGCACAGTGAGGCTACAATTATAGGCACGGTAAGGCTGCAATGATGGGCACGGTGAGGCTACAATGATGTGCACGGTGAGTGAAACGTACCTGGTAGGAGTCTGAAATGAAGAGGTCGGCCTCTCTTGTATCCCAAGCCCAAGCCTCACTGAAGATGGAACAGATGGTGGCTAGGGTCAGGAGGAACACGAGTGCCTGTAGGTGTAGCTTGCAGAATTTACAGATGGAATTGTAAGCTCGGTGGCACAGGCAGGACAGCAGGCATGGAGCTAGAGTAATGCATGGTGGATCAGCCGATATTAAGGGGAACTCCAACCAACTTGCTGGTTCTGGTTTCGTGGCTTGCCGGAACTTCCTGCAATCAGAGCACAGGAGGATACAGGACCCAGGAGGACTGAGACGACAGGCGGCCAGCACAGGCACTCTAAGGCAATGTTTGAGCCAGGCAGAGAGCAGGGTTCGGTAAAAGGCGGGCAGCGAAGTACAAAGGCATAGGCAGAAGCAAGGTCCAAGGGAAGCCAAGTTCAGGAACTGGTAATCAGGAATGTATCAGAGTCCAGAAACAGAGTCAGGGAAGGCCAAGTTCAGCAACAGGTATCAGGCAGAGTACAACAGGGAATCAGAAGATCAGGACACAGCTGAAGACCAGTCAGCACTGTTTGGGAGTCAGGGCACCCTTTAAATAGGCTGTCTGGCGCCTGGAGGTTAGGGACAGGCTCCTGCGTGTGCACGCAGTCCGTTGCGCATGCGCATTAGCGCTCTGGGAAGCCTGCTGTTGTCCGTGCGCGCATGCAATGCGCATCAGCGCTCTGGAAAACATGCTGTTGCCCATGCGTGTGCATGCCATGGTTGTTCTAATAGTTCTCTTACATTGCCCCCCCCCCTTATGGACAGCCTCTGGATGCCCTTCAGGGCTCTTTTGGACCAAGTTTCTTCGACGGGGCAGCTTCTTCTTCCAAAATTTTGGACCAAGTTTCTTTGAGGGGCAGCTTAATTTTAAATTTGCTGTGGACAGCCAGAGCTTGTCCCCTGGTTCCAGTTTCAGGTGGCCTCTTTTCTTCCTATCGAATGACTTTTTGTTGCTTGCGAGTCTTATGCCACGTACACACAATCATTTTTGGGGTTGTAAAAAACAACGTTTTTCAGGCTCTAGAAAAACAATGGGCCAGATTCACAGCCAGGCGGCGCAGCGTAACGTAACCGATTTAGGTTACACTGCCGCAAATTTTCTGGCTAAGTGCCCGATCCACAAAGCACTTACCTGGAAATTTGCGGCGGTGTATCCTAAATCCGTCCGGCGCAAGGCGGGCCCAATCGAATGGGGCGAGTCCCATTTAAATTAGGCGCGCTCCCGTGCCGGACGTACTGCGCATGCTCCCATCGCAAATTTCCCGACGTGCTTTGCGAGAAGTTACGACGCACCGACGTTTTGTGAATCGCGACGGGTAAAAAAGACTTGCGCCGGAAAAAAAAAAAAAAAAAATCGAAAGCGACGCGGGAAAGACGGGTATACTTTTACATGGTGTACTAAGTTTACACTTTGTAAAAGGTACCCTATCTTTGAGACGGCAAACTAACACTTGCGGCGACGTAACGACGGGAAAAAAAAATTGTGGATCGCCCTAACTGCTAATTTGCATACCCGACGCTGGTTTACGAAGCGAAATCCCCCCAGCGGCGGC